>NC_139705.1:49734412-49779412 GCF_964188405.1 Protomyctophum parallelum | reverse complement strand
CACCAGAATGGATCACAGAGGACCTGTCTGTTCACCAGAATGGATCACAGAGGACCTGTCTGTTCACCAGAATGGATCACAGAGGACCTGTCTGTTCACCAGAATGGATCACAGAGGACCTGTCTGTTCACCAGAGGGCAGTGGAAGTATGTAGTACAGATTGTCTTGTTTAGTTTTTACTTGAGTGAAAGTAGCAATACCACAATATAAAATTGTTACTCCACTGTTACGTTCTTAGTTTATAGATGATTCATGATAACTACTTTTTATATATGTGATGTATGACATGCTTTTGTTTTTGCTTAATGTAAGTCGCTCTGGATCAAGAGCGTCTGCTAAATGCCTAAATTGTAAATTGAAACACTGCATGAAGCGTTGTGTGGATCTGCTACTTTGGCTTTTTTTTATTTTTTTTATCCTGAAAAGTAATCGTTTTGGACAATTAATGAATGCATCTCTGGCACTCTGTCTATGCACTCACCCTGTGTTCTGTTCAGAGCACAGTCACTCTGTCTATCCACTCACCCTGTGTTCTGTTCAGAGCACAGTCACTCTGTCTATGCACTCACCCTGTGTTCTGTTCAGAGCACAGTCACTCTGTCTATCCACTCACCCTGTGTTCTGTTCAGAGCACAGTCACTCTGTCTATCCACTCACCCTGTGTTCTGTTCAGAGCACAGTCACTCTGTCTATGCACTCACCCTGTGTTCTGTTCAGAGCACAGTCACTCTGTCTATCCACTCACCCTGTGTTCTGTTCAGAGCACAGTCACTCTGTCTATCCACTCACTCTGTGTTCTGTTCAGAGCACAGTCACTCTGTCTATGCACCCTGTGTTCTGTTCAGAGCACAGTCACTCTGTCTATGCACCCTGTGTTCTGTTCAGAGCACAGTCACTCTGTCTATGCTCTGTGAGTTCTGTTCAGAGCACACTCACTCTGTCTATGCACCCTGTGTTCTGTTCAGAGCACAGTCACTCTGTCTATCCACTCACCCTGTGTTCTGTTCAGAGCACAGTCACTCTGTCTATCCACTCACCCTGTGTTCTGTTCAGAGCACAGTCATCGCTTCATTATCCAATCCATTCCGCATGCTTATATTGAGAGAATGTCTAAAATCAATTAAATTACGTATCACACTTTTACTGCTATACGGTGTACCCATTAACCCATTCTGAACGGGCACCCATTTTGGTGTCAGCATCATGTTATGCTTTAGCTATTGAAAAATAGCAGATCTACAAGCTCATATCGCGCCACCGAGTGGCGCGATACGAGCTTGTAGGTCTGCTATTTTTGAAAAATCGAAGAGCGACTGACATTTCTAGAATCTGATCTCAGGTCAGAATGGGTTAATCAGACCAGTGTGTGTCCAGTGGAAACCTCGTGTGAATCTGATCTCAGGTCAGAATGGGTTAAGATACAACACACACACACATTATTACACACGGACAGGGCACCAGTTGCTCGGACACGGCAGTCACTTTAGAGTTCACCACTTGAACCCTATATAGATTACCAGATTCTGAATTGCAGATCTACATGCAATCTACCAGTTGCATGGCGGAGCGTTGTGAGCTTGTAGGTCGGTTATTTTTGAAAAATCTAGAAAATGTGGCACAAATGTTTGAACCTGTATTCTTTCAGAGCGAACGTTTTTAACTCAAATCTTTGCTTCTGGGGGAGTCCCTGGAACAACATATTTTCAGATGGGGGGTCGGTGCACCAAATATAAATAGTAAATACATATAATCTTTGGGGGTCCTTGACATGAAATATTGATCACCACTGATACAGAAAAATGAGGTATTTCATAAAACTGTCAGGATTTAGAAGACATATTTTAAAATGTCAACGTCGGCTCTAAATGGGTTAAAGTGCACTCTATGCATTGCATATCGGTATCCCATAGCTTAGAGAGTCCCACATGGTGTTCCTAGATCCTATTTGTATGCGCATCATCATATCAAACAAAGCCATTAAAGGCTACGTGCTCAGGGTTTATTCAACAGTCTGACAGCTGCTGGAGATAAAAACTGTGCCTCTTGACACTGTAACTGTTTGTTAGAGTATCGGTTCTCGGGGACACTTGGGGGACGGCGAGTCACCGTGGTGCAACCGCTGTTGTCGGGCATCTATGCAAACACAATGGACCCTCCGTTAATCCCCACCCCAACCATGCTGCCAGACCAAGGACTGGCAAGCTGTGCTTGTCACCCATTGAGATGCATGTTAAATGACTGGATTTCTCTATAGTCATTTCTGGAGCTTCAAAATCTCTTCTAAATCTAGTCAACAAGGCCTGCAGTGGGCCTGTGATATGGGAGCCAGGGGGCGATAAATAACATGACATTGCATAATACGGTATAAGGAACTGAACACGTTAGAGTTCTTTGAAAATGCATAGCATTTACGTGGTTTCTGGATCCAGTCCATTTTGGTCCGGTGTGTTCCGCCTTCTGCCTTTCTCCCTCCCACTCCTCCTCTTTCTTCCACTCCTGGATTTCCTGTACTGTATGTCGCCCACTTAATCCACTGAAGATGAATATCCAGAGGGGACAATAAAGACATTATTATTATTAAGTAAAGAGCAACACAATCTCATCATCACATCATTCACTAAGTGATTCTTAACATTGTTTAAGACAATGTTAGAAAATAGAATAAATAAAAAACACAGCACAGCAACCCACGTCTACACAATTTCTTTGCTAAGGACATGTATACACGTCTTTTATATCAAAACCATGGGGTGCTAAGGACATGTATAGGTGTCTTTTGGTCTTTTTATTGATTATAGATTGTTTTTGGGTTGGCCTCTCCTTCCTCAATGTACTCCTTGTTGATTCGCACATGCGTTTGCGGACTATTTAAAGAGGACGAGAAGCGAAGACTGTACGGTGGACTCCATGTTGCTCCATGGAAGGAAGGAAACAGGAATATTAACGCTTCTAGAGAGACTTTAGCGTGACCAGTGTGGTGTAAGAATGGAAGATTATGGCGGGGATTTTCTGCCATATCTGCTGGCACTCTAGCGTCTTTATTTTGAAAGATGCTGGCGGCATCGGTTGTGTTAACAGAAATTAAAAAATCCCTTAATATCTTCTCACTCATCTTGGCATGCAGATAATATGCTTGTTCTGGTTGACGTTCAGTTTATTTGTTAATTCATACGTAGCCCAAAGACATTATTTAATTTGAATTATTTACTATAGAAATCTGTGTTTTTCAATGTAAAACTCAAGTCACTTCCTGACTATGTAGTTGGTGACGTTTGGAAATGCGAGTCAAACAGAACCTTGGCCAGACTGAGTGGCGAGGTGAGAGAAACCTCGCCACTCAGCTCTCTTCATGGCATTCGACCTACTGTACTAGGTAGAGGTAGAGGTAAACTACAGTCCACCTCAGTACTGCAACATACTGTAGCGTTGTGTAGCATTGTGGTCTAAGGCCCGACTCACACCTTTCCATCTAGCGTACAACATTGATGCATGCTAGATGTATACAAAGGGTGTGATGCGTCTTGCCCCAATGCATACATCAGTCTGTTCTGTTGTAAAGGTGTGAGTGAGGCCTAAATCGCACCCATCCATCCAGGGACATCTGTAGGGCGAGGCTTCCATTGGCTGAGGAAGGTGAGAGGACGTACCGATCGATCGATTTCACCGCAACTCATCAGCCACAGTTGCGCCCCCTGGGGGTTGATCCACTCCCTCTATTGATCCACCGATATCTTTGTTCCACAGATCAAGACCCCGACAGTGCCAACATGTGGTTTCAATCTGCATGCTGTACAGTATGTTTAACGCATTTTGGACTGAGGTCCATTAAAAAATAAGGCTTCTATATAAATCCTAAATTTCTTCTGAAAAACCCATGTTTCTATATTGGTGGTGCTCAACCTTTTTCATGTCAAGGACCCCCAGACATATCTCTATTGGGCCACGGACCCCCATCTCAAAATATGTAGTTCCAGGGACCCCCCCCCCCCCCAGAAGCCAATAGTTTAGTTAAAAATGTTCGCTCTGAAATATAATATTCAACGATTTGCGCCACATTTTCACGACTTTCAAAAAATAGCAGACCTACAAGCTCGTAGCGCGCCACTCGGTGGCGCGCTACGAGCTTGTAGGTCTGCTATTTTTCAATAGCTAAAGCATAACATAATGCTAACACCAAAAGGGGTTCCCGTTCAGAATGGATTAACAAAGACTTATCAGTGTCCACTGGCCCCCCCCCAAAAAAAAAAAAAAAACGCTGATCCTAGACTCTGACTGATGTATCCTTGAAAAGACAAAGTGTAACTTCTGCATTATTTATGCGCTTAGCGTTTGTTTGGCATGCTAATAGTGATTGTTTTGCTGTTTTTTCCCTGTGACATCTGGCCTGGTCTTATCCCAACGGATGTCGTGTGGTCTTATACTGTCCCGTGATGACAGGGCAGTGCCAACGTTTCTGACACCAGAGTACAATCACAGGGACGGGAGAGGACAATGTTTGTTCTTTATTCCCCTTGGGGTCAAACTTTCAGCAAAACTGCAAACTTGTGTAAATGTGTAAATTGTGTGGTTCTCAACCTTTTTTAATTTCAAGGACCTAAAGTTTGGTTTGCACGAACCCACGGACCCCCATTTAAAACCCATCTTGGCGTTAGCATTATGTTATGCTTTAGCTATATAGAAAAATCGAAGAACGACTGACTTTTTCAGAAAACTGTCAAGACATTTTTAGAATCTGATCTCAGGTCAAAATGGGTTAATTTGGCGAAGGAAAAAGTTTATGAACGTATCCACACCTGACTGACTCTCACTCACTGTACTGTACTGTATATTACCGTGTGCTGAAAATAGCTGATCCACAAGCTGTTCTGTTAAACAACAAGATTATCTGACCTCAGTGTTTATTCAAACAAGATGACCTGACCTCAGTGTTCTTTGGGTGGGAACATGTTCTGTATCTGACTGTCTGTGTGCATCAGCGGCAGCGTTAGCATCATCATCCAGGTGTGAGCTGCACGCGCCCATACACCTGCACGCGGGCTCCAGAGAGAGTGCACGGCAGAGATTGATTACGTTGATTTGTGTTGGATTTGGGCTTATTGGTGGGTTTTTCCTCTACATACTGTATTGACCCATTTTGACCTGAGATCAGATTCTAAAAATGTCTTCTACATCCTGACCTACAAGCTCGTAGCGCGCCACTCGGTGGCGCGCTATGAGCTTGTATATCTGCTATTTTTCAATAGCTAAAGCATAACCTGTGTGTGTGTGTGAGTGCGTGTGTGTGAGTGCATTGATAGCAGAAGGATGGAGTGCTTGCAGCAGGCTCAGAGGGGTCGTGAACAAAGGGGTTGTGACCAGCGAACGGCTGCAGCTGACACTCTGCTGCTGTAGCTGACACTCTGCTACTGTAGCTGACACTCTGCTTTACTGTAGCTGACACTCTGCTTTACTGTAGCTGACATTCTGCTACTGTAGCTGACACTCTGCTTTACTGTAGCTGACACTCTGCTACTGTAGCTGACACTCTGCTACTGTAGCTGACACTCTGCTACTGTAGCTGACACTCTGCTGCTGTAGCTGACATTCTGCTACTGTAGCTGACACTCTGCTACTGTAGCTGACACTCTGCTACTGTAGCTGACACTCTGCTACTGTAGCTGACACTCTGCTACTGTAGCTGACACTCTGCTTTACTGTAGCTGACACTCTGCTACTGTAGCTGACACTCTGCTTTACTGTAGCTGACACTCTGCTTTACTGTAGCTGACACTCTGCTTTACTGTAGCTGACACTCTGCTTTACTGTAGCTGACACTCTGCTGCTGCAGCTGACACTCTGCTACTGCAGCTGACACTCTGCTGCTGTAGCTGACACTCTGCTACTGTAGCTGACACTCTGCTACTGCAGCTGACACTCTGCTACTGTAGCTGACACTCTGCTTTACTGTAGCTGACACTCTGCTACTGTAGCTGACACTCTGCTACTGTAGCTGACACTCTGCTACTGCAGCTGACACTCTGCTACTGTAGCTGACACTCTGCTACTGTAGCTGACACTCTGCTGCTGTAGCTGACACTCTGCTTTACTGTAGCTGACACTCTGCTACTGTAGCTGACACTCTGCTACTGTAGCTGACACTCTGCTACTGTAGCTGACACTCTGCTGCTGTAGCTGACACTCTGCTGCTGTAGCTGACACTCTGCTGCTGTAGCTGACACTCTGCTACTGTAGCTGACACTCTGCTTTACTGTAGCTGACACTCTGCTACTGTAGCTGACACTCTGCTACTGTAGCTGACACTCTGCTTTACTGTAGCTGACACTCTGCTTTACTGTAGCTGACACTCTGCTACTGTAGCTGACACTCTGCTACTGTAGCTCACACTCTGCTGCTGTAGCTGACACTCTGCTACTGTAGCTGACACTCTGCTCTGTAGCTGACACTCTGCTACTGTAGCTGACACTCTGCTTTACTGTAGCTGACACTCTGCTACTGTAGCTGACACTCTGCTACTGTAGCTGACACTCTGCTCTGTAGCTGACACTCTGCTACTGTAGCTGACACTCTGCTGCTGTAGCTGACACTCTGCTACTGTAGCTGACACTCTGCTACTGTAGCTGACACTCTGCTTTACTGTAGCTGACACTCTGCTACTGTAGCTGACACTCTGCTACTGTAGCTGACACTCTGCTGCTGTAGCTGACACTCTGCTACTGTAGCTGACACTCTGCTTTACTGTAGCTGACCTTCTGCTATACTGTAGCTGACACTCTGCTACTGTAGCTGACACTCTGCTGCTGTAGCTGACACTCTGCTACTGTAGCTGACACTCTGCTACTGTAGCTGACACTCTGCTGCTGTAGCTGACACTCTGCTACTGTAGCTGACACTCTGCTACTGTAGCTGACACTCTGCTTTACTGTAGCTGACCTTCTGCTATACTGTAGCTGACACTCTGCTACTGTAGCTGACACTCTGCTGCTGTAGCTGACACTCTGCTACTGTAGCTGACACTCTGCTACTGTAGCTGACACTCTGCTACTGTAGCTGACACTCTGCTACTGTAGCTGACACTCTGCTGCTGTAGCTGACACTCTGCTGCTGTAGCTGACACTCTGCTACTGTAGCTGACACTCTGCTGCTGTAGCTGACACTCTGCTACTGTAGCTGACACTCTGCTGCTGTAGCTGACACTCTGCTACTGTAGCTGACACTCTGCTACTGTAGCTGACACTCTGCTGCTGTAGCTGACACTCTGCTACTGTAGCTGACACTCTGCTACTGTAGCTGACACTCTGCTACTGCAGCTGACACTCTGCTACTGCAGCTGACACTCTGCTGCTGTAGCTGACACTCTGCTACTGTAGCTGACACTCTGCTGCTGTAGCTGACACTCTGCTGCTGTAGCTGACACTCTGCTACTGTAGCTGACACTCTGCTGCTGTAGCTGACACTCTGCTTTACTGTAGCTGACACTCTGCTACTGTAGCTGACACTCTGCTACTGTAGCTGACACTCTGCTGCTGTAGCTGACACTCTGCTTTACTGTAGCTGACACTCTGCTACTGTAGCTGACACTCTGCTGCTGTAGCTGACACTCTGCTACTGTAGCTGACACTCTGCTACTGTAGCTGACACTCTGCTACTGTAGCTGACACTCTGCTTTACTGTAGCTGACACTCTGCTACTGTAGCTGACACTCTGCTGCTGTAGCTGACACTCTGCTGCTGTAGCTGACACTCTGCTGCTGTAGCTGACACTCTGCTACTGTAGCTGACACTCTGCTACTGTAGCTGACACTCTGCTACTGTAGCTGACACTCTGCTACTGTAGCTGACACTCTGCTACTGTAGCTGACACTCTGCTGCTGTAGCTGACACTCTGCTTTACTGTAGCTGACACTATGCTACTGTAGCTGACACTCTACTGCTGTAGCTGACACTCTGCTACTGTAGCTGACACTCTGCTACTGTAGCTGACACTCTGCTACTGTAGCTGACACTCTGCTACTGTAGCTGACACTCTGCTACTGTAGCTGACACTCTGCTGCTGTAGCTGACACTCTGCTTTACTGTAGCTGACACTCTGCTTTACTGTAGCTGACACTCTGCTACTGTAGCTGACACTCTGCTACTGTAGCTGACACTCTGCTACTGTAGCTGACACTCTGCTTTACTGTAGCTGACACTCTGCTACTGTAGCTGACACTCTGCTGCTGTAGCTGACACTCTGCTTTACTGTAGCTGACACTCTGCTACTGTAGCTGACACTCTGCTACTGTAGCTGACACTCTGCTACTGTAGCTGACACTCTGCTTTACTGTAGCTGACACTCTGCTTTACTGTAGCTGACACTCTGCTTTACTGTAGCTCACACTCTGCTGCTGTAGCTGACACTCTGCTACTGTAGCTCACACTCTGCTGCTGTAGCTGACACTCTGCTGCTGTAGCTGACACTCTGCTGCTGTAGCTGACACTCTGCTACTGTAGCTGACACTCTGCTTTACTGTAGCTGACACTCTGCTACTGTAGCTGACACTCTGCTTTACTGTAGCTGACACTCTGCTACTGTAGCTGACACTCTGCTACTGTAGCTGACACTCTGCTACTGTAGCTGACACTCTGCTTTACTGTAGCTGACACTCTGCTTTACTGTAGCTGACACTCTGCTTTACTGTAGCTCACACTCTGCTGCTGTAGCTGACACTCTGCTACTGTAGCTCACACTCTGCTGCTGTAGCTGACACTCTGCTGCTGTAGCTGACACTCTGCTGCTGTAGCTGACACTCTGCTACTGTAGCTGACACTCTGCTTTACTGTAGCTGACACTCTGCTGCTGTAGCTGACACTCTGCTACTGTAGCTGACACTCTGCTTTACTGTAGCTGACACTCTGCTTTACTGTAGCTCACACTCTGCTGCTGTAGCTGACACTCTGCTACTGTAGCTGACACTCTGCTACTGTAGCTGACACTCTGCTTTACTGTAGCTCACACTCTGCTGCTGTAGCTGACACTCTGCTGCTGTAGCTGACACTCTGCTTTACTGTAGCTGACACTCTGCTGCTGTAGCTGACACTCTGCTTTACTGTAGCTGACACTCTGCTGCTGTAGCTGACACTCTGCTGCTGTAGCTGACACTCTGCTTTACTGTAGCTGACACTCTGCTGCTGTAGCTGACACTCTGCTTTACTGTAGCTGACACTCTGCTACTGCAGCTGACACTCTGCTTTACTGTAGCTGACACTCTGCTTTACTGTAGCTGACACTCTGCTACTGTAGCTGACACTCTGCTACTGTAGCTGACACTCTGCTACTGTAGCTGACACTCTGCTCTGTAGCTGACACTCTGCTGCTGTAGCTGACACTCTGCTACTGTAGCTGACACTCTGCTGCTGTAGCTGACACTCTGCTACTGTAGCTGACACTCTGCTGCTGTAGCTGACACTCTGCTACTGTAGCTGACACTCTGCTTTACTGTAGCTGACCTTCTGCTATACTGTAGCTGACACTCTGCTACTGTAGCTGACACTCTGCTGCTGTAGCTGACACTCTGCTGCTGTAGCTGACACTCTGCTACTGTAGCTGACACTCTGCTACTGTAGCTGACACTCTGCTTTACTGTAGCTGACACTCTGCTGCTGTAGCTGACACTCTGCTACTGTAGCTGACACTCTGCTGCTGTAGCTGACACTCTGCTACTGTAGCTGACACTCTGCTACTGTAGCTGACACTCTGCTTTACTGTAGCTGACACTCTGCTACTGTAGCTGACACTCTGCTGCTGTAGCTGACACTCTGCTACTGTAGCTGACACTCTGCTTTACTGTAGCTGACACTCTGCTACTGTAGCTGACACTCTACTGCTGTAGCTGACACTCTGCTACTGTAGCTGACACTCTGCTACTGTAGCTGACACTCTGCTGTAGCTGACACTCTGCTACTGTAGCTGACACTCTGCTACTGTAGCTGACACTCTGCTTTACTGTAGCTGACCTTCTGCTATACTGTAGCTGACACTCTGCTACTGTAGCTGACACTCTGCTGCTGTAGCTGACACTCTGCTACTGTAGCTGACACTCTGCTACTGTAGCTGACACTCTGCTACTGTAGCTGACACTCTGCTACTGTAGCTGACACTCTGCTGCTGTAGCTGACACTCTGCTGCTGTAGCTGACACTCTGCTACTGTAGCTGACACTCTGCTGCTGTAGCTGACACTCTGCTTTACTGTAGCTGACCTTCTGCTATACTGTAGCTGACACTCTGCTACTGTAGCTGACACTCTGCTGCTGTAGCTGACACTCTGCTACTGTAGCTGACACTCTGCTACTGTAGCTGACACTCTGCTGCTGTAGCTGACACTCTGCTACTGTAGCTGACACTCTGCTACTGTAGCTGACACTCTGCTACTGCAGCTGACACTCTGCTACTGCAGCTGACACTCTGCTGCTGTAGCTGACACTCTGCTACTGTAGCTGACACTCTGCTGCTGTAGCTGACACTCTGCTGCTGTAGCTGACACTCTGCTACTGTAGCTGACACTCTGCTGCTGTAGCTGACACTCTGCTTTACTGTAGCTGACACTCTGCTACTGTAGCTGACACTCTGCTACTGTAGCTGACACTCTGCTGCTGTAGCTGACACTCTGCTTTACTGTAGCTGACACTCTGCTACTGTAGCTGACACTCTGCTGCTGTAGCTGACACTCTGCTACTGTAGCTGACACTCTGCTACTGTAGCTGACACTCTGCTACTGTAGCTGACACTCTGCTGCTGTAGCTGACACTCTGCTGCTGTAGCTGACACTCTGCTACTGTAGCTGACACTCTGCTACTGTAGCTGACACTCTGCTACTGTAGCTGACACTCTGCTACTGTAGCTGACACTCTGCTACTGTAGCTGACACTCTGCTACTGTAGCTGACACTCTGCTGCTGTAGCTGACACTCTGCTTTACTGTAGCTGACACTCTGCTGCTGTAGCTGACACTCTGCTTTACTGTAGCTGACACTCTGCTACTGTAGCTGACACTCTGCTACTGTAGCTGACACTCTGCTACTGTAGCTGACACTCTGCTTTACTGTAGCTGACACTCTGCTTTACTGTAGCTGACACTCTGCTTTACTGTAGCTCACACTCTGCTGCTGTAGCTGACACTCTGCTACTGTAGCTCACACTCTGCTGCTGTAGCTGACACTCTGCTGCTGTAGCTGACACTCTGCTGCTGTAGCTGACACTCTGCTACTGTAGCTGACACTCTGCTTTACTGTAGCTGACACTCTGCTACTGTAGCTGACACTCTGCTACTGTAGCTGACACTCTGCTTTACTGTAGCTGACACTCTGCTTTACTGTAGCTCACACTCTGCTGCTGTAGCTGACACTCTGCTACTGTAGCTGACACTCTGCTACTGTAGCTGACACTCTGCTTTACTGTAGCTCACACTCTGCTGCTGTAGCTGACACTCTGCTGCTGTAGCTGACACTCTGCTTTACTGTAGCTGACACTCTGCTGCTGTAGCTGACACTCTGCTTTACTGTAGCTGACACTCTGCTGCTGTAGCTGACACTCTGCTGCTGTAGCTGACACTCTGCTGCTGTAGCTGACACTCTGCTGCTGTAGCTGACACTCTGCTTTACTGTAGCTGACACTCTGCTACTGCAGCTGACACTCTGCTACTGTAGCTGACACTCTGCTTTACTGTAGCTGACACTCTGCTTTACTGTAGCTGACACTCTGCTACTGTAGCTGACACTCTGCTACTGTAGCTGACACTCTGCTACTGTAGCTGACACTCTGCTCTGTAGCTGACACTCTGCTACTGTAGCTGACACTCTGCTGCTGTAGCTGACACTCTGCTACTGTAGCTGACACTCTGCTACTGTAGCTGACACTCTGCTTTACTGTAGCTGACACTCTGCTACTGTAGCTGACACTCTGCTGCTGTAGCTGACACTCTGCTACTGTAGCTGACACTCTGCTGCTGTAGCTGACACTCTGCTTTACTCTAGCTGACACTCTGCTACTGTAGCTGACACTCTGCTTTACTGTAGCTGACCTTCTGCTATACTGTAGCTGACACTCTGCTTTACTCTAGCTGACACTCTGCTACTGTAGCTGACACTCTGCTACTGTAGCTGACACTCTGCTTTACTCTAGCTGACACTCTGCTTTACTGTAGCTGACACTCTGCTACTGTAGCTGACACTCTGCTTTACTGTAGCTGACCTTCTGCTATACTGTAGCTGACACTCTGCTACTGTAGCTGACACTCTGCTGCTGTAGCTGACACTCTGCTGCTGTAGCTGACACTCTGCTACTGTAGCTGACACTCTGCTACTGTAGCTGACACTCTGCTTTACTGTAGCTGACACTCTGCTGCTGTAGCTGACACTCTGCTACTGTAGCTGACACTCTGCTGCTGTAGCTGACACTCTGCTACTGTAGCTGACACTCTGCTACTGTAGCTGACACTCTGCTTTACTGTAGCTGACACTCTGCTACTGTAGCTGACACTCTGCTGCTGTAGCTGACACTCTGCTACTGTAGCTGACACTCTGCTACTGTAGCTGACACTCTGCTTTACTGTAGCTGACCTTCTGCTATACTGTAGCTGACACTCTGCTACTGTAGCTGACACTCTACTGCTGTAGCTGACACTCTGCTACTGTAGCTGACACTCTGCTACTGTAGCTGACACTCTGCTACTGTAGCTGACACTCTGCTACTGTAGCTGACACTCTGCTACTGTAGCTGACACTCTGCTTTACTGTAGCTGACCTTCTGCTATACTGTAGCTGACACTCTGCTACTGTAGCTGACACTCTGCTTTACTGTAGCTGACCTTCTGCTATACTGTAGCTGACACTCTGCTACTGTAGCTGACACTCTGCTGCTGTAGCTGACACTCTGCTACTGTAGCTGACACTCTGCTACTGTAGCTGACACTCTGCTACTGTAGCTGACACTCTGCTACTGTAGCTGACACTCTGCTGCTGTAGCTGACACTCTGCTGCTGTAGCTGACACTCTGCTACTGTAGCTGACACTCTGCTGCTGTAGCTGACACTCTGCTTTACTGTAGCTGACCTTCTGCTATACTGTAGCTGACACTCTGCTACTGTAGCTGACACTCTGCTGCTGTAGCTGACACTCTGCTACTGTAGCTGACACTCTGCTGCTGTAGCTGACACTCTGCTACTGTAGCTGACACTCTGCTGCTGTAGCTGACACTCTGCTACTGTAGCTGACACTCTGCTACTGTAGCTGACACTCTGCTACTGCAGCTGACACTCTGCTACTGCAGCTGACACTCTGCTGCTGTAGCTGACACTCTGCTACTGTAGCTGACACTCTGCTGCTGTAGCTGACACTCTGCTGCTGTAGCTGACACTCTGCTACTGTAGCTGACACTCTGCTGCTGTAGCTGACACTCTGCTTTACTGTAGCTGACACTCTGCTACTGTAGCTGACACTCTGCTACTGTAGCTGACACTCTGCTGCTGTAGCTGACACTCTGCTTTACTGTAGCTGACACTCTGCTACTGTAGCTGACACTCTGCTGCTGTAGCTGACACTCTGCTACTGTAGCTGACACTCTGCTACTGTAGCTGACACTCTGCTACTGTAGCTGACACTCTGCTGCTGTAGCTGACACTCTGCTGCTGTAGCTGACACTCTGCTACTGTAGCTGACACTCTGCTACTGTAGCTGACACTCTGCTACTGTAGCTGACACTCTGCTACTGTAGCTGACACTCTGCTACTGTAGCTGACACTCTGCTACTGTAGCTGACACTCTGCTGCTGTAGCTGACACTCTGCTTTACTGTAGCTGACACTATGCTACTGTAGCTGACACTCTACTGCTGTAGCTGACACTCTGCTACTGTAGCTGACACTCTGCTACTGTAGCTGACACTCTGCTACTGTAGCTGACACTCTGCTACTGTAGCTGACACTCTGCTACTGTAGCTGACACTCTGCTTTACTGTAGCTGACACTCTGCTACTGTAGCTGACACTCTGCTACTGTAGCTCACACTCTGCTACTGTAGATGACACTCTGCTACTGTAGCTGACACTCTGCTGCTGTAGCTGACACTCTGCTGCTGTAGCTGACACTCTGCTACTGTAGCTGACACTCTGCTACTGTAGCTGACACTCTGCTTTACTGTAGCTGACACTCTGCTACTGTAGCTGACACTCTGCTACTGTAGCTGACACTCTGCTTTACTGTAGCTGACACTCTGCTACTGTAGCTGACACTCTGCTACTGTAGCTGACACTCTGCTTTACTGTAGCTGACACTCTGCTTTACTGTAGCTGACACTCTGCTACTGTAGCTGACACTCTGCTGCTGTAGCTGACACTCTGCTACTGTAGCTGACACTCTGCTTTACTGTAGCTGACACTCTGCTACTGTAGCTGACACTCTGCTACTGTAGCTGACACTCTGCTTTACTGTAGCTGACACTCTGCTGCTGTAGCTGACACTCTGCTACTGTAGCTGACACTCTGCTTTACTGTAGCTGACACTCTGCTACTGTAGCTGACACTCTGCTTTACTGTAGCTGACACTCTGCTTTACTGTAGCTGACACTCTGCTACTGTAGCTGACACTCTGCTGCTGTAGCTGACACTCTGCTTTACTGTAGCTGACACTCTGCTGCTGTAGCTGACACTCTGCTGCTGTAGCTGACACTCTGCTACTGTAGCTCACACTCTGCTACTGTAGCTGACACTCTGCTACTGTAGCTGACACTCTGCTACTGTAGCTGACACTCTGCTTTACTGTAGCTGACACTCTGCTTTACTGTAGCTGACACTCTGCTACTGTAGCTGACACTCTGCTACTGTAGCTGACACTCTGCTGCTGTAGCTGACACTCTGCTGCTGTAGCTGACACTCTGCTACTGTAGCTGACACTCTGCTGCTGTAGCTGACACTCTGCTACTGTAGCTGACACTCTGCCTTACTGTAGCTTCACCTGAAAAATGCAGCACTTAATTGCACCGGAAATCCATGGTGAAAGAGAAAAGTTACATAGTGCAGCTTTAACCCATTTTGGACTTAGGTCCAACCTTTTTCTGAAAACGCCATGTTTCTATGTCAGTGGTGCTCAACCTTTTTCATGTCAAGGACCCCCAGAATTATCTCTATTGGGCCACGGACCCCCATCTCAAAATATGTAGTTCCAGGGACCCCCCCCCCCCCCCAGAAGCCAATATTTTAGTTAAAAATGTTCGCTCTGAAATATATATTAAAAGATTTGCGGCCCCATTTTCACAACTTTTCAAAAATAGCAGATCTGCAAGCTCATAGCGTGCCACTCGGTGGCGCGCAGCAGCCTTTCAGATGAATGCCTGTATGATCACTCCTTTACCAAACACAACCCAACACAATAAAACAGCAGCCTTTCAGATGAATGCCTGTATGATCACTCATTCACCAAACACAACCCAACACAATAAAACAGCAGCCTTTCAGATGAATGCCTGTATGATCACTCATTCACCAAACACAACCCAACACAATAAAACAGCAGCCTTTCAGATGAATGCCTGTATCACTCATTTACCAAAGCCCTTTTGACCGTCCTGTCACCAGGAGTAATAAGATGTTTGTGTAAAGTGGAATTAGTGGCAGAAACCGGGACGTTTGTAAGCCAGTATATCGACTAAAAATGTTTACAAGTGTTTGTTTTTTTTTGCTTCAGGAAAAATTGACCAGGTTAGGAGGATATTTTCACCCAAAGGAGATGAATGGTCTTCTCTCTGTCTTGTCTATGGCTGCAATAATATCCCATTTTGTGCGGGAACCCCTTTTGGTGTTAGCATTATGTTGTGCTTTAGCCATTGAAAAATAGCAGATCTACAAGCTCATACGAGCTTGTAGGTCTGCCATTTTTTTTAACTCGAAGAACGACCGACATAGAAACATAGCTTTTTCAGAATCTGATCTCAGGTCAGAATGCAATAAAAAAAAAAGACAAGAGGTTGATGTGGTCCCTGGTGGTCTCAGACAGGTCTCAGACCCGTTTGGTCCATCTTTGGCACGGGCTTGTGTGTGTGTGTGTGTGTGTGTGTGTGTGTGTGTGTGTGTGTGTGTGTGTGTGTGTGTGTGTGTGTGTGTGTGTGTGTGTGTGTGTGTGTGTGTGTGTGTGTGCGTGTGCGTGTGCGCGCTACTATACTTGTAAGGACCAATTTCCTGATCGTCATAAGAGAAATGCTTGTTTTGTGGTTAAATAAATGTTTTATTATTATTATTGGTCAAGAATTTTATTAAACTTTTGTATTTAATTACGTCACTTCAAGTCCTGAAGTATTTTGTTTCTATTGCAATCTGTGTTGTTCATCATATTGAGTAACATTTTGTCTGTGTTTAGCCCATTCTGACCGGGCACCCATTTTGGTGTCGGCATCATGTTATGCATTAGCTATTGAAAAATAGCAGATCTACAAGCTCATATCGCGCCACAGAGTGGCGCGCTACGAGCTTGTAGGTCTGCTATTTTTGAAAAATCGAAGAGCGACTGACATTTTTAGAATCTGATCTCAGGTCAGAATGGGTTAAAGAAAGACCACCCTCCTCCCAGCAGAATTGATGTAACCTTTGATTGGACTATCCAATCTGAACATACTGTATGAGATATCTATGGATTCAGGATCTGGAGTAGCATTTGGTATACTTCAAGCACATTAACCATATAATCAATGTTATTTTCCAGGGAGATATTAGCGGCCTCAATTTCAGACTTTGGTTGTTATATTCACTCTCAGGGTGCACACATTCATAACACAAACAGAAGTTTAAATTAATCGGAATTAATCACACAAAACTCTTTGTGTGCAGCGCTGCTTCAGGGCTTTGGTTGTGGGATCAATAGGAGATTTGGGGGGATTTGGGGCCTCTCCTCTCCTGGGTGTTGTCCTTCGCCTTCACATCCATTGGTTGGCAGCCTTGTGCTCTGGAGGGCATTTGTTTCCACTACCGAGGCAGCGAGCAGCGATTGAGCAAAACTCAGCCAAGAAAGAGACTGGCTTTTGTCTGTTGATAGACGGCACGCCTCTGTGAATACACAGTGAAATCCTCAGTGGTCATTTGTCAGTTATAGGTTTGCGGTTCCACCAGACTGCAGAGAAATCCACTTTCCTGTAACTGTATGTCCTCCTCACTGTGCTGTTTGCAGATCAGATGTCTGTATTCCAGCATTTGTTGACCTATATTATGCGCTGGTTACTGTGTCCGCATCATGTTATGCTTTAGCTATTGAAAAATAGCAGATCTACAAGCTCATATCGCGTCACCGAGTGGCTCGATACGAGCTTGTAGGTCTGCTATTTTTTGAAAAATCGAAGAACGACTGACATTTTTAGAATCTGATCTCAGGTCAGAATGGGTTCATCAGACCAGTGTGTCCCCGGCGGAAACCTCGTGTGAATCTGATCTCAGGTCAGAATGGGTTAATTTATACTCTGTTATACGACGGTATCGAAAGTGGTGGATCTGTAATGTGCTCAATGTGTGATACCGTTGTACGGCACAGTAAACATCAGGCCTCAGTGTGTCTAGATTGACACACTTCACAACAATCAGTTGTGGTAAGTGAGTAAGTAAGGGCAAGTACTGTACTTAAGGACAGTTTTGAGGTATTTTTTACTTTTCTGTATATGTACAATATATACAATATATATATATATATATATATATATATATACAATATATACAATATATACAATACATGTACAATATATATGTACAATGTAGGCTACATGCAATGTTTTGCACACGCACGCGCACACACACCAAAAAAAGGAAAGAAACAGATCTTGTGACGTGTTGCGAGCTTGTAGAGATCTGCTGTTTTCTAAAATGATACTGATGCATTCCCGGTATTAATGGGTTATTTGAATGCATGTGAACACCCTGGCGTTGTTCACATGCATTCAAATAAACACTTTCCTGGGGGTTTTATGTGGGTAATAATAATAATGTGTTTTTAGAGTATTTGAAAGTGTCTGTGATGTCGCAGACACTGGTCTCACTTCCCTCCTGGACTAAATGTTGTCCCAGTAAGGACAGCCCTCCACTTCTCCACAATGTGGGGGGGTGAGTGCACCAAAGCATTGTGGTAATTGTAGTCACTATGTAGACACTTTGAAATACTAAAATATCTAAAAACACATAGGCATATTATACCCACATAAAAAAAACCCAGGAATGTGTCCCCCAAACATCATTAAAATGAGATCTGGTTGCAAAAGGGCCACTTTAGGGCCACTTTAACCCATTTTAGGCAGGAACCCTTTTTGGTGTTTTAAGCATTCTGTTCTACTTTAGCTATTGAAAAATATCAGATCTACAAGCTCGTAGCGCGCCACCGAGTGGCGCGCTACGAGCTTGTAGGTCTGCTATTTTTGAAAAGTCGTGAAAGTGTGGCGCAAATCTTTGAATATATATTTCAGAGTGAACATTTTTTAACTAAAATATTGGCTTCTGGGGGGTCCCTGGAACTACAAATTTTGAGATGGGGGGTCCGTGGCCCAATAGAGATAATTCTGGGGGTTCTTCACATGAAAAAGGTTGAGCACCACTGACATAGAAACATGGGTTTTTCTCAAAAATGTTAGGATTTAGAAGACTTTTTTAAATCGACCTCAGCCCTAAATGGGTTAAGTTTAGTGGTAGAATTCCCACATCAGTATTCAGTTCTAATGGGACAGTTAACGTTGGCTTTAGTCACTTTAGTGGCAGAGCTCCTCCAGCCACAGCTGTGTTAGAAGGTTAATGATGAGTTAGAGGTCCTGCTGCATTGCGGCCCCTCCGGGCAGACGATGCAGATGATGAACTCAAATGGCTTCTACTCAAGGGACTGTAGGAAGGAAAAAACAAGGAGAAAATACTTTATTCAATTGTCATGATAAACCCCCATCTTTCTTATACTGTATTATAGTACAGTGTCGCTCCCTCTCTCCTGCGCACACATGCACGGACCATAGTACTATGACAGCGGTTGGCATGATGTATAAATTCAATTTGGTCATGATTAACCAAGTCATGCTCTTGCAACTTTATTGCCCCATCGGTCTTATGTGGTATAGTCTCTCTCTCTCTCTCTCTCTCTCTCTCTCTCTCTCGTGCATGCACGCACGCACGCACGCGCGCACACACACACACACACACACACACACACACACACACACACACACACACACACACACACACACACACACACACACAGTATTATGACAGTGCTTTTGGAATGACACATTCATGAATCCGTCTTATTGTCAGAGAGAGAGCCGCTGGTTTCCTTGACAACATCAGGGGGCATCGATCACACTCCGTTGCTCCTCTGCTCTGGGCGTGCGTGCTCGGATCACGCTCGGTTCAATCACCAATAACAAATCCCCGGATTCACCAGTGATCTCTGCCTGCCACACTCCATGGGCTCCGGCTCAACACAGCACAGGTTGTGGAAACCTTGTATGTTCACAACTGTTACTTCTCAGGAGAAAAATTAAATAGCCTGTGTTCCAATGCACCAGGATTATGTTTGCTTAACCCATTCTGACCTGAGATCAGATTCATACGAGGTTTCCACTGGACACACACTCATGGTCTGATTAACCCATTCTGACCTGAGATCAGATTCTAGAAATGTCAGTCGCTCTTCGATTTTTCAAAAATAGCAGACCTACAAGCTCGTATCGCGCCACTCGGTGGCGCGATATGAGCTTGTAGATCTGCTATTTTTCAATAGCTAAAGCATAACATGATGCTGACACCAAAATGGGTGCCCGTTCAGAATGGGTTAACACTTAGCCCGCTAGCATTTATCGACAAATTAGGATCTAATTCACGCCAGCATTTTTCCTCAGCCACATTAGCATAAACTAGTGAATGAAACGGGTCCCGTTCAACTGTTGTTTACAAGATGGATCTATACCGGGGCACTGGAGGGCTCCACATCGTCGGCTCTGTACCGTCAAATAAACGTTGTTTTGACCAAAAATGCCATCTGGGACAAGGAATAGGAGAAACAGGCGATTGAAAGAAACCGATAGAATGGGTTATTAAGGTGATGACGATCTACGGCAATGGCGTTAAGTGTAGCATTAAATAATAGGCTTTATTTGACGTAGATCTCGGCCAATGGCTGTATAAGTCTTAACACACTCATTGTAATTGTTCAACTATAGCCGATCTACATCAACACATTGTGAGCTTGTAGATCGGCTATTTGAAATTTACCGGTATTAAAAAAATGATTTTCAAAATGGTAAAAAAGGCAAAGAAGTTTAGAGATAAGGGGTTTAGCACTGAGATACACGGCTCGGTTGTCGTTGCCGTTACCTGCGACGCGGATTACAAGTATAGGAGCTTGCTCTGTCCCTTAACCCATTCTGAACGGGAACCCGTTTTGGTGTTAGCATCATGTCATGCTTTAGCTATTGAAAAATAGCAGATCTACAAGCTCATAGCGCGCCACCGAGTGGCGCGCTACGAGCTTGTAGGTCTGCTATTTTTGAAAGAAATCGAAGAACGACTGACATTTTTTAGAATCTGATCTCAGGTCAGAATGGGTTCATCAGACCAGTGTGTGTGTGTCCAGTGGGAAACCTCGTATGAATCTGATCTCAGGTCAGAATGGGTTTTAATTGTATTTTGGTCCAGCGTCACCCACTCTCTATTTTGCCAACACTATTTTGCGCCTAGAGGCGTGTTCATGGGCGTGTTGGCAGGCACACATTTGGGATGGTGATAGTGGAGTTTGAAAGCACCCGTAAAGCCGTATGCCAAATTAGTTTGGTAGAGAGCGGCGCACGCCGCGCGCACGCCATGGAGATGTCTGCGGAGTCAGGCTGCTTGATCATCTCTCCTTATTCTCCTATTAGATCTCTCTAATCAGCAGAAGTGAGTGCCTGCTGTGACCTGTCACTTCCTTGTGTCCATTATGTTTATATAATTGTCTAGTCAAAGACGTTATATTCGACTAGACAGCCATTGTGCGCGGTGATTCCATTTGTCTCATCACAGCGCAGCAAATGTAGTTTAATCCGATTTCCCAGCGCTAATATATACGACCGTGATGCATCGTAAACCAATATAAAGACTATTTGACGTATATCTACATTGGCGCATAACCACTGGATTGACATCAATCTATACGTCAATGGCGGTGAATGTGCAACATTGTTCTCTCACTCAACAGTAAACACGCCAACAAAGTACAGTTGTAATTCAGGTCCAGTTCTCTAAGACAACAGGGGTTTAAGTGGTTACATGTGAGCATGTAGATCTGCTATCCTGGCTGCTTTTTATACACTTTATAACAGACTTACTGCTTGTGACGTAACGCAGCCAAGATAGCAGATCTACATGCTCACATGTAACCACTTAAACTCCATATCTTGGCTGCTTTTGTACACTCTTAAGCCCAAACCATACCAAAGTGTCGGGTTGGGACAAAACTGTTTTTAAGGTAGACCACACCAATGCAACTCAATGAGTTGTATTGGTGTGGTCTCTACCTTAAAAACTGTTTGGTCCCAACCCGACCCTTTGGTGTGCAGGTTTGGGCTTTATACGACAAAGTAGGGCATTCATTTACGGGGGGAGAAAAACGTAAAAGGTTGAAATATGGGACAGGGATATGAGGTTTCTGCCTGACAACAATGTCCTCCTCCTCCCCGCCAGCAGCCCGAGGGGATCACGTCTGTCTGGGACAGATCCTCAAAGCCCTCTTCTGTCCTCCCACAGTCCCTCATCACATGCGCCGTGTCGCGCCGCGCCACTCCAGGCCATGCGGAGGCAGGTTGCACTGACGTTTAGATGATTGCACTGTGTTGAGAGCAGAGCCGTCTCCTGCCTGCAGACCTGTCTGTCCTGATTCTTTAATGGTTCCCTTTAAAGGTATGGTTAAGTCATATGTATTTGTTAACACGATGCACGCCAAAACGCCTCACAACCCGTCATATGACGGGTTAAGATTTAACCCCGGAGGTCACCATACCCATCAGATGGCGTATAGTAAGGGTTATATCAATACCATGCAGCCACAGCTCAAAACTAACCTTTCGTGCTGCCCAGGCTGCTAGACAGCGCCCCCAGGCTGCTAGACAGCGCCCCCAGGCTGCCAGACAGCGCCCCCAGGCTCCCAGGCTGCTAGACAGCGCCCCCAGGCTGCTAGACAGGCCCCCAGGCTGCTAGACAGTGCCCCCAGGCTGCTAGACAGGCCCCCAGGCTGCTAGATGGCGCCCCCAGGCTGCTAGATGGCGCCCCCAGGCTGCTAGACAGGCCCCCAGGCTGCTAGACAGGCCCCCAGGCTGCTAGATGGCGCCCCCAGGCTGATAGACAGGCCCCCAGGCTGCTAGATGGCGCCCCCAGGCTGATAGACAGTGCCCCCAGGCTGCTAGACAGGCCCCCAGGCTGCTAGACAGGCCCCCAGGCTGCTAGACAGGCCCCCAGGCTGCTAGATGGCGCCCCCAGGCTGATAGACAGGCCCCCAGGCTGCTAGAAAGCGCCCCCAGGCTGCTAGACAGGTGAAGAACAATGCGCGCGCCTCCCATAAGGATCCACTCATTGTCGTTTCTTTGTTTGTTTGGGGGGAAAAAATCCAAAGTTGTTCTTTTAGTCCAAACCGCCCGGCGTTCAGATGTAAACAGTGATTTCTGATCGCATCGTGCCAGCCATGTTACCACTTGTTGTGAAACCTAACGCATGTCGGCTGTTGCTTGAAAACGTTTTGCGCCTCCTCTCGTTGTATTGGGCTGTAGTGCATAAGTTCCTCTTTCTCTTGCTGCGTTGCCAGTTTTGCAAGAGAAACAAGTGGCCAGATCTATGAAAACAAGCACAAAGGAAAATAGCTGATCTACAAGCTCACAGCTACACATTGTGAGGTGAGGTTTTAGTCATGTGATGAAGATGTATCAGTCAGATTTTGAAGGTGCCATTCTAATTGGCTATGACTGTCCTCCAAACTTTATGGGCCCTGGGGGTGGTCAACCTGGCCTGGCGGGGGATCTTCGCTCCAAATGGAGCAACCTTTTTTTTTCTTCTTGTTTGCGATCATTTCTAGCTTTGTTGCTTTCATAGCAGCCAGTGTACATGGTGTTGAAAACAGCATCAGTGTAGCAGTGTAAACCATGGTGTACTGTGCCCTCTGTAAACAGCATCAGTGTAGCAGTGTAAACCATGGTGTACTGTGCCCTCTGTAAACAGCATCAGTGTAGCAGTGTAAACCATGGTGTACTGTGCCCTCTGAAAACAGCATCAGTGTAGCAGTGTAAACCATGGTGTACTGTGCCCTCTGAAAACAGCATCAGTGTAGCAGTGTAAACCATGGTGTACTGTGTCCTCTGTAAACAGCATCAGTGTAGCAGTGTAAAGCATGGTGCACTGTGCCCTCTGTAAACAGCATCAGTGTAGCAGTGTAAACCATGGTGTACTGTGCCCTCTGAAAACAGCATCAGTGTAGCAGTGTAAACCATGGTGTACTGTGCCCTCTGTAAACAGCATCAGTGTAGCAGTGTAAACCATGGTGTACTGTGCCCTCTGTAAACAGCATCAGTGTAGCAGTGTAAACCATGGTGTACTGTGCCCTCTGTAAACAGCATCAGTGTAGCAGTGTAAACCATGGTGTACTGTGCCCTCTGTAAACAGCATCAGTGTAGCAGTGTAAACCATGGTGTATTGTGTCCTCTGTAAACAGCATCAGTGTAGCAGTGTAAACCATGGTGTATTGTGTCCTCTGTAAACAGCATCAGTGTAGCAGTGTAAACCATGGTGTACTGTGCCCTCTGTAAACAGCATCAGTGTAGCAGTGTAAACCATGGTGTACTGTGCCCTCTGTAAACAGCATCAGTGTAGCAGTGTAAACCATGGTGTACTGTGCCCTCTGTAAACAGCATCAGTGTAGCAGTGTAAACCATGGTGTACTGTGCCCTCTGTAAACAGCATCAGTGTAGCAGTGTAAACCATGGTGTACTGTGCCCTCTGTAAACAGCATCAGTGTAGCAGTGTAAACCATGGTGTACTGTGCTCTCTGAAAACAGCATCAGTGTAGCAGTGTAAACCATGGTCTACTGTGCCCTCTGTAAACAGCATCAGTGTAGCAGTGTAAACCATGGTGTACTGTGCTCTCTGTAAACAGCATCAGTGTAGCAGTGTAAACCATGGTGTACTGTGCCCTCTGTAAACAGCATCAGTGTAGCAGTGTAAACCATGGTGTACTGTGCCCTCTGTAAACAGCATCAGTGTAGCAGTGTAAACCATGGTGTACTGTGCCCTCTGTAAACAGCATCAGTGTAGCAGTGTAAACCATGGT
The DNA here is from genome assembly GCF_964188405.1 of Protomyctophum parallelum. Taxonomy (NCBI): domain Eukaryota; kingdom Metazoa; phylum Chordata; class Actinopteri; order Myctophiformes; family Myctophidae; genus Protomyctophum; species Protomyctophum parallelum. Next base: position 49,755,088 of record NC_139705.1, on the reverse strand, counting down.
GTACTGTGCCCTCTGTAAACAGCATCAGTGTAGCAGTGTAAACCATGGTGTACTGTGCTCTCTGAAAACAGCATCAGTGTAGCAGTGTAAACCATGGTCTACTGTGCCCTCTGTAAACAGCATCAGTGTAGCAGTGTAAACCATGGTGTACTGTGCCCTCTGTAAACAGCATCAGTGTAGCAGTGTAAACCATGGTGTACTGTGCCCTCTGTAAACAGCATCAGTGTAGCAGTGTAAACCATGGTGTACTGTGCCCTCTGTAAACAGCATCAGTGTAGCAGTGTAAACCATGGTGTACTGTGCCCTCTGTAAACAGCATCAGTGTAGCAGTGTAAACCATGGTGTACTGTGCCCTCTGTAAACAGCATCAGTGTAGCAGTGTAAACCATGGTGTACTGTGCTCTCTGAAAACAGCATCAGTGTAGCAGTGTAAACCATGGTCTACTGTGCCCTCTGTAAACAGCATCAGTGTAGCAGTGTAAACCATGGTGTACTGTGCTCTCTGTAAACAGCATCAGTGTAGCAGTGTAAACCATGGTGTACTGTGCCCTCTGTAAACAGCATCAGTGTAGCAGTGTAAACCATGGTGTACTGTGCCCTCTGTAAACAGCATCAGTGTAGCAGTGTAAACCATGGTGTACTGTGCTCTCTGAAAACAGCATCAGTGTAGCAGTGTAAACCATGGTGTACGGTGCCCTCTGTAAACAGCATCAGTGTAGCAGTGTAAACCATGGTGTACTGTGCCCTCTGTAAACAGCATCAGTGTAGCAGTGTAAACCATGGTGTACTGTGCCCTCTGTAAACAGCATCAGTGTAGTAGTGTAAACCATGGTGTACTGTGCCCTCTGTAAACAGCATCAGTGTAGCAGTGTAAAGCATGGTGTACTGTGCCCTCTGTAAACAGCATCAGTGTAGCAGTGTAAACCATGGTGTACGGTGCCCTCTGTAAACAGCATCAGTGTAGCAGTGTAAACCATGGTCTACTGTGCCCTCTGTAAACAGCATCAGTGTAGCAGTGTAAACCATGGTGTACTGTGCCCTCTGTAAACAGCATCAGTGTAGCAGTGTAAACCATGGTGTACTGTGCCCTCTGTAAACAGCATCAGTGTAGCAGTGTAAACCATGGTCTACTGTGCCCTCTGTAAACAGCATCAGTGTAGCAGTGTAAACCATGGTGTACTGTGCCCTCTGTAAACAGCATCAGTGTAGCAGTGTAAAGCATGGTGTACTGTGCCCTCTGTAAACAGCATCAGTGTAGCAGTGTAAACCATGGTGTACTGTGCCCTCTGTAAACAGCATCAGTGTAGCAGTGTAAACCATGGTGTACTGTGCCCTCTGTAAACAGCATCAGTGTAGCAGTGTAAACCATGGTGTACTGTGCCCTCTGTAAACAGCATCAGTGTAGCAGTGTAAACCATGGTGTACTGTGCCCTCTGTAAACAGCATCAGTGTAGCAGTGTAAACCATGGTGTACTGTGCTCTCTGAAAACAGCATCAGTGTAGCAGTGTAAACCATGGTGTACGGTGCCCTCTGTAAACAGCATCAGTGTAGCAGTGTAAACCATGGTGTACTGTGCCCTCTGTAAACAGCATCAGTGTAGCAGTGTAAACCATGGTGTACGGTGCCCTCTGTAAACAGCATCAGTGTAGCAGTGTAAAGCATGGTGTACTGTGCCCTCTGTAAACAGCATCAGTGTAGCAGTGTAAACCATGGTGTACTGTGCTCTCTGTAAACAGCATCAGTGTAGCAGTGTAAACCATGGTGTACTGTGCCCTCTGTAAACAGCATCAGTGTAGCAGTGTAAACCATGGTGTACTGTGCTCTCTGTAAACAGCATCAGTGTAGCAGTGTAAACCATGGTGTACTGTGCTCTCTGTAAACAGCATCAGTGTAGCAGTGTAAACCATGGTGTACTGTGCCCTCTGTAAACAGCATCAGTGTAGCAGTGTAAAGCATGGTGTACTGTGCCCTCTGTAAACAGCATCAGTGTAGCAGTGTAAACCATGGTGTACTGTGCCCTCTGTAAACAGCATCAGTGTAGCAGTGTAAACCATGGTGTACTGTGCTCTCTGTAAACAGCATCAGTGTAGCAGTGTAAACCATGGTGTACGGTGCCCTCTGTAAACAGCATCAGTGTAGCAGTGTAAACCATGGTGTACTGTGCCCTCTGTAAACAGCATCAGTGTAGCAGTGTAAACCATGGTGTACTGTGCCCTCTGTAAACAGCATCAGTGTAGCAGTGTAAAGCATGGTGTACTGTGCCCTCTGTAAACAGCATCAGTGTAGCAGTGTAAACCATGGTGTACGGTGCCCTCTGTAAACAGCATCAGTGTAGCAGTGTAAACCATGGTGTACTGTGCCCTCTGTAAACAGCATCAGTGTAGCAGTGTAAACCATGGTGTACTGTGCTCTCTGAAAACAGCATCAGTGTAGCAGTGTAAACCATGGTCTACTGTGCCCTCTGTAAACAGCATCAGTGTAGCAGTGTAAACCATGGTGTACTGTGCCCTCTGTAAACAGCATCAGTGTAGCAGTGTAAACCATGGTGTACTGTGCCCTCTGTAAACAGCATCAGTGTAGCAGTGTAAACCATGGTGTACTGTGCCCTCTGTAAACAGCATCAGTGTAGCAGTGTAAACCATGGTGTACTGTGCTCTCTGTAAACAGCATCAGTGTAGCAGTGTAAACCATGGTGTACTGTGCCCTCTGTAAACAGCATCAGTGTAGCAGTGTAAACCATGGTGTACTGTGCCCTCTGTAAACAGCATCAGTGTAGCAGTGTAAACCATGGTGTACTGTGCTCTCTGTAAACAGCATCAGTGTAGCAGTGTAAACCATGGTGTACTGTGCTCTCTGTAAACAGCATCAGTGTAGCAGTGTAAACCACGGTGTACTGTGTCCTCTGTAAACAGCATCAGTGTAGCAGTGTAAACCATGGTGTACTGTGCTCTCTGTAAACAGCATCAGTGTAGCAGTGTAAACCATGGTGTACTGTGCCCTCTGTAAACAGCATCAGTGTAGCAGTGTAAACCATGGTGCACTGTGCCCTCTGTAAACAGCATCAGTGTAGCAGTGTAAACCATGGTGTACTGTGTCCTCTGTAAACAGCATCAGTGTAGCAGTGTAAACCATGGTGTACTGTGTCCTCTGTAAACAGCATCAGTGTAGCAGTGTAAACCATGGTGTACTGTGTCCTCTGAAAACAGCATCAGTGTAGCAGTGTAAACCATGGTGCACTGTGCCCTCTGTAAACAGCATCAGTGTAGCAGTGTAAACCATGGTGCACTGTGCCCTCTGTAAACAGCATCAGTGTAGCAGTGTAAACCATGGTGTACTGTGCCCTCTGTAAACAGCATCAGTGTAGCAGTGTAAACCATGGTGTACTGTGCCCTCTGAAAACAGCATCAGTGTAGCAGTGTAAACCATGGTGTACTGTGCCCTCTGTAAACAGCATCAGTGTAGCAGTGTAAACCATGGTGTACTGTGTCCTCTGTAAACAGCATCAGTGTAGCAGTGTAAACCATGGTGTACTGTGCCCTCTGTAAACAGCATCAGTGTAGCAGTGTAAACCATGGTGTACTGTGCCCTCTGTAAACAGCATCAGTGTAGCAGTGTAAACCATGGTGTACTGTGCCCTCTGTAAACAGCATCAGTGTAGCAGTGTAAACCATGGTGTACTGTGCCCTCTGTAAACAGCATCAGTGTAGCAGTGTAAAGCATGGTGTACTGTGCCCTCTGTAAACAGCATCAGTGTAGCAGTGTAAACCATGGTGTACTGTGCCCTCTGTAAACAGCATCAGTGTAGCAGTGTAAAGCATGGTGTACTGTGCCCTCTGTAAACAGCATCAGTGTAGCAGTGTAAACCATGGTGTACTGTGCCCTCTGTAAACAGCATCAGTGTAGCAGTGTAAACCATGGTGTACGGTGCCCTCTGTAAACAGCATCAGTGTAGCAGTGTAAACCATGGTGCACTGTGCCCTCTGTAAACAGCATCAGTGTAGCAGTGTAAACCATGGTGTACTGTGCCCTCTGTAAACAGCATCAGTGTAGCAGTGTAAACCATGGTGCACTGTGCCCTCTGTAAACAGCATCAGTGTAGCAGTGTAAAGCATGGTGTACTGTGCCCTCTGTAAACAGCATCAGTGTAGCAGTGTAAACCATGGTGTACTGTGCCCTCTGTAAACAGCATCAGTGTAGCAGTGTAAACCATGGTGTACTGTGCCCTCTGTAAACAGCATCAGTGTAGCAGTGTAAACCATGGTGTACTGTGCCCTCTGTAAACAGCATCAGTGTAGCAGTGTAAACCATGGTGTACTGTGCCCTCTGTAAACAGCATCAGTGTAGCAGTGTAAACCATGGTGTACTGTGCCCTCTGTAAACAGCATCAGTGTAGCAGTGTAAACCATGGTGTACTGTGCCCTCTGTAAACAGCATCAGTGTAGCAGTGTAAAGCATGGTGTACTGTGCTCTGTGCTCAGTGTAAACCATGGTGTACTGTGCCCTCTGTAAACAGCATCAGTGTAGCAGTGTAAACCATGGTGTACTGTGCCCTCTGTAAACAGCATCAGTGTAGCAGTGTAAACCATGGTGTACTGTGCCCTCTGTAAACAGCATCAGTGTAGCAGTGTAAACCATGGTGCACTGTGCCCTCTGTAAACAGCATCAGTGTAGCAGTGTAAACCATGGTGTACTGTGTCCTCTGTAAACAGCATCAGTGTAGCAGTGTAAACCATGGTGTACTGTGTCCTCTGTAAACAGCATCAGTGTAGCAGTGTAAACCATGGTGTACTGTGTCCTCTGAAAACAGCATCAGTGTAGCAGTGTAAACCATGGTGCACTGTGCCCTCTGTAAACAGCATCAGTGTAGCAGTGTAAACCATGGTGCACTGTGCCCTCTGTAAACAGCATCAGTGTAGCAGTGTAAACCATGGTGTACTGTGCCCTCTGTAAACAGCATCAGTGTAGCAGTGTAAACCATGGTGTACTGTGCCCTCTGAAAACAGCATCAGTGTAGCAGTGTAAACCATGGTGTACTGTGCCCTCTGTAAACAGCATCAGTGTAGCAGTGTAAACCATGGTGTACTGTGTCCTCTGTAAACAGCATCAGTGTAGCAGTGTAAACCATGGTGTACTGTGCCCTCTGTAAACAGCATCAGTGTAGCAGTGTAAACCATGGTGTACTGTGCCCTCTGTAAACAGCATCAGTGTAGCAGTGTAAACCATGGTGTACTGTGCCCTCTGTAAACAGCATCAGTGTAGCAGTGTAAACCATGGTGTACTGTGCCCTCTGTAAACAGCATCAGTGTAGCAGTGTAAAGCATGGTGTACTGTGCCCTCTGTAAACAGCATCAGTGTAGCAGTGTAAACCATGGTGTACTGTGCCCTCTGTAAACAGCATCAGTGTAGCAGTGTAAACCATGGTGTACTGTGCCCTCTGTAAACAGCATCAGTGTAGCAGTGTAAACCATGGTGCACTGTGCCCTCTGTAAACAGCATCAGTGTAGCAGTGTAAACCATGGTGTACTGTGCCCTCTGTAAACAGCATCAGTGTAGCAGTGTAAACCATGGTGCACTGTGCCCTCTGTAAACAGCATCAGTGTAGCAGTGTAAAGCATGGTGTACTGTGCCCTCTGTAAACAGCATCAGTGTAGCAGTGTAAACCATGGTGTACTGTGCCCTCTGTAAACAGCATCAGTGTAGCAGTGTAAACCATGGTGTACTGTGCCCTCTGTAAACAGCATCAGTGTAGCAGTGTAAACCATGGTGTACTGTGCCCTCTGTAAACAGCATCAGTGTAGCAGTGTAAACCATGGTGTACTGTGCCCTCTGTAAACAGCATCAGTGTAGCAGTGTAAACCATGGTGTACTGTGCCCTCTGTAAACAGCATCAGTGTAGCAGTGTAAACCATGGTGTACTGTGCCCTCTGTAAACAGCATCAGTGTAGCAGTGTAAACCATGGTGTACTGTGCCCTCTGTAAACAGCATCAGTGTAGCAGTGTAAACCATGGTGTACTGTGCCCTCTGTAAACAGCATCAGTGTAGCAGTGTAAACCATGGTGTACTGTGCCCTCTGTAAACAGCATCAGTGTAGCAGTGTAAACCATGGTGTACTGTGCCCTCTGTAAACAGCATCAGTGTAGCAGTGTAAACCATGGTGTACTGTGCCCTCTGTAAACAGCATCAGTGTAGCAGTGTAAACCATGGTGTACTGTGCCCTCTGTAAACAGCATCAGTGTAGCAGTGTAAACCATGGTGTACTGTGCCCTCTGTAAACAGCATCAGTGTAGCAGTGTAAACCATGGTGTACTGTGCCCTCTGTAAACAGCATCAGTGTAGCAGTGTAAACCATGGTGTACTGTGCCCTCTGTAAACAGCATCAGTGTAGCAGTGTAAACCATGGTGTACTGTGCTCTGTGCTCAGTGTAAACCACGGTGTACAGTGCTCTGTGCTCTGTGGAAGGATGATGTTACTAAGCTGTTTGCCTCTGGTATGACTGACAGGCAGCTGACATGCACCGACTGCAATCACAGTCAGTGCATGAGAGAGGGAGGGAGAGAGAGCCCTCCATCTTTGTAAGGAGGCGTGTGTGTGTGTGTGTGTGTGTGTGTGTGTGTGTGTGTGTGTGTGTGTGTGTGTGTGCCCTTCTCTTTCTCTGCCTCAGGGGTCAGGTTAGTTGAAGGAGGTACTGTACTGTACTGTATTATCTTGCTGTTTATCATTTACCATTTTTTGTACACTGAAAAAAATGAAAGCCCTGTCGTGTCGTGACACCTCGTCACAAAACGGCGTCACGCAAAACTAGACGATCTAAAATGCTCACAACACGTCACGTCGTGTTCTATATGTTTGTATTATCCTACTATGCCCAGCTCAGTGGCCTTGTGGTTAGAGTGTCCGCCCAGAGACTGGGAGGTCGAGGTTCGATTCCTGGCCGGGTCATACCAAAGACTCTAAAAATGGGACCCAGTGCCTCCCTGCTTGACACTCAGCATCAAGGGTTGGATTGGGGGTAAGTCCCTGTGACACACTAGCGTCGTGACCAGGGGGTGTACTTGTACATCAAGCTGCCTCACGCTACAGCCCTATGGGCCTCATGGCTACAGAAACAGGGGATAGGCTCCTGCCCTATGGGCCTCATGGCTACAGAAACAGGAGATAGGCTCCTGCCCTATGGGCCTCATGGCTACAGAAACAGGGGATAGGCTCCTGCCCTATGGGCCTCATGGCTACAGAAACAGGGGATAGGCTCCTGCCCTATGGGCCTCATGGCTACAGAAACAGGGGATAGGCTCCTGCCCTATGGGCCTCATGGCTACAGAAACAGGGGATAGGCTTCTGCCATATGGGCCTCATGGCTACAGAAACAGGGGATAGGCTCCTGCCCTATGGGCCTCATGGCTCGGCAAGGCTTACTTACTTACTTACTATGTTAATGTACAGAAATCTAATGTTTGCACGGCATGCTCAGTACAGGAGACTCTGCAGTCAGACCCGGACTGCTCCAGCAGTCTCATTAGTTTCACTTCTTCATCCCTCAGGCCACTCTGAGTCTGCAACTGTATCTGAGACTGTTGAAGAAGATGATGCTGAGAATGGTGAAGCTTTACAGACAGGCCTCTGGTGTGACACATTTATAGAGATTCAATTTCAGACTCGAGGGTCTGTCTGTCTGCGCGTGCGTGCACACACACACACACACACACACACACACACAGAGACATTACATAATTTCTATCCTTCTGCCTGCGGGGGTTAACACACTTGAATTCCAATGAGACAATACTATGGAACTTCTGCACGCATCGGCATTTGCACGACACACACACACGCACGCACGCACGCACGCACGCACGCACGCACGCACGCACGCACGCACGCACGCACGCACGCACTCACGCACGCACGCACGCACGCACGCACGCACGCACGCACGCACGCACGCACGCACGCACGCACGCACACACACACACACACACATGCGACACGTGTCATGCATAGAATGCATGCTGCTGTCTCTGCTGCTCATTTCCATATAGCATATTGTGTGTAGCGGGTATAGCTGGTCTCACTGTCTCGGGACAGTGCCTATTACTGCCGTGTGTGTGTGTGTGTGTGTGTGTGTGTGTGTGTGTGTGTGCGTGTGGGAAAAGCACATTGTGTTGCATGCTTCTCTCTCGCCTGCAAATCTTCTTTTTACCCCCCCTCTGTTTTTGGTTGAGCTCCCACCCACCCAACCCCCCCGCCCCCCCTCCATACACACACACACACACACACACACACACACACACACACACACCCCTCCCACTCCTATAGGCCACATGATTCACAGAGGCTGTGTGTCACATGACAAGACGATGAGTAGACCACACTCGGCTGCTTGCCTTGCACGCATGATAATACAAGGACAATGCTTTTCTACGCTGAAAGGAGGGTGCGTGTGTGTGTGTGTGTGTGTGTGTGTGTGTGTGTGTGTGTGTGTGTGTGTGTGTGTGTGTGTGTGTGTGTGTGTGTGTGTGTGTGTGTGTGTGTGTGTGTGTGTGTGTGTGTGTGTGTGTGTGTGTGTGTGTGTGTGTGTGTGTGCCAAATGTCCCCACAAGGCCCAATGTCCCTTCACAATGCTCCCCATATTGGGACAGAATGGTAACACATATCACCCCTAGTCAGACAGAATGGTAACACATATCACCCCTAGTCAGACAGAATGGTAACACATATCACCCCTAGTCAGACAGAATGGTAACACATATCACCCCTAGTCAGACAGAATGGTAACACATATCACCCCTAGTCAGACAGAATGGTAACACATATCACCCCTAGTCAGACAGAATGGTAACACATATCACCCCTAGTCAGACAGAATGGTAACACATATCACCCCTAGTCAGACAGAATGGTAACACATATCACCCCTAGTCAGACAGAATGGTAACACATATCACCCCTAGTCAGACAGAATGGTAACACATATCACCCCTAGTCAGACAGAATGGTAACACATATCACCCCTAGTCAGACAGAATGGTAACACATATCACCCCTAGTCAGACAGAATGGTAACACATATCACCCCTAGTCAACGTGCCATTTTAGTCCCCCTTGCAGACGAACGTCCGCCCCAAGAACTCGCCCCGTTTGCTGTCTTGGGAGTGAAGCATATAGAACAATTTGAGAAATATTGAAAAATAGATTCAGGTTATGATTAGACATTTTGAGGTTCGGTTTAGGGTTAAGGTCTCTCCCCTATATTACAAATAGGGTGTGTATCAATGTCATTCGAGCCGAAAACAGAAATAGTCAAGTCGACCAGCTCATTGTCGATAGGAAGGTCTTTCGGTTATTTTCAGCGCCGTACTGAAACTATTGATGTCCTCGCAGGAAGAGCAATACAAAGGTGCGTGCGTGCGTGCGTGCGTGCGTGCGTGCGTGCGTGCGTGCGTGCGTGCGTGCGCATGCCCGCGTGTGACCCTGCATATTTGCAAAGCGTACGTGGCCTTCATACATAATGCACTGTAATGTAATGTAGCTGCCAATGGTAGATGTCAAAGTGGAGCCTCCTGCACCTGAAGGCCAGCGTCTCACATCCATGTGACAGCAGCTTGGATGGAGGTAGTGTGATCTGTAAGACCTTGTGCTTAAAATAAGTACTCCACTACATCTCAGATCTGTAAGACCTTGTGCTTACAATAAGTACTCCACTACATCTCAGATCTGTGAGACCTTGTGGTTACAATAAGTACTCCACTACATCTCAGATCTGTGAGACCTTGTGGTTACAATAAGTACTCCACTACATCTCAGATCTGTAAGACCTTGTGGTTACAATAAGTACTCCACTACATCTCAGATCTGTGAGACCTTGTGGTTACAATAAGTACTCCACTACATCTCAGATCTGTAAGACCTTGTGGTTACAATAAGTACTCCACTACATCTCAGATCTGTGAGACCTTGTGGTTACAATAAGTACTCCACTACATCTCAGATCTGTAAGACCTTGTGGTTACAATAAGTACTCCACTACATCTCAGATCTGTGAGACCTTGTGGTTACAATAAGTACTCCACTACATCTCAGATCTGTAAGACCTTGTGGTTACTAGAAGTACTCCACTACATCTCAGATCCAAATATTGCACTTACTCCGAGACGTGAACCGGATGTAAAATAAGAAAAAATATATATCCTGTGTGTATATACAGTATATATATATATACATACAGTATATATATCTGTGTTGTGACAGACGATTTCACCCGGATCTGATAACCTGGAGGCGGACGGCAGGAGACAAGTACACTTCCAGTTCATTTCGGGTTGTATCCGTTGCTTTGACAACCTATATTTTTATTTATTAGTTTTATTTAATAAAAACAGTACAAAAAGGTAACAAAAAGAACCATTCATACGTCGGCGAAGAGTGCGATCTATCATAAACCAAAAAAGGACCACATGAAGGAGACCTCCATCATCTGCGCTGAAGCGTTGGATTAGACTTGACGGAGTAGTATTATAGTAGTATTGTAGTAGTATTATAGTAAAGTAAAAGGTTCATGTGTGTTTTGTAATAAGATGACCGGCAGTGTCTCCCGTAGTAGTCACCTATTGACCGATGACCCGGTCATCAGAATAATTGGCTTATAAATGCGACAAAACCTGAAACATATCCATGAATTCAAGACTTCATGGGAGGTGTAATTATAGAAAATAGTAATGTTTTGGTGGTGGAACCACTAGGCCCTGTTTGTTGACGTGACGGCAGCAGGTTTCTCTCTCTCTCTCTCTCTCTCTCTCTCTCTCTCTCTCTGCTGTGAAGCAAACCAAACCGCCGGCTACATTTAGGCTCTGGCTGTTGATGCAATGCATTGTGGGTGTGATATCTGCCCGCGGTCCATGAGCCACTACTATGAATAAAAAGGGTCCTGTTGCAGCTTGTCAAAGTTGGACCGGATCCTCATGCAGCCAGAACTACTTTCGGCTGTTTTTGGCTGCAAGAACTGAAGTACCCATAGTACCGTGTAGCATATTTCACGGGCAGTGTCGGGGTGTAGCTGAAGGCATAGTATGTAACTTGGCCCATCATTTCCCTCTTTATCAGCAGTTTAGCAGACACTGGAGTAGTGTGGTGGTGGTCACCTTCAAAAACACACACTTTCTGTATGTCGGACATTGTTTGTGTTTGTTTTTGATTGATTTTATACTTAATTAATGGTTTGCAAAAAGCACATCATGTACAGTTATACAATTATGCTTGTTTCCATTGTGGTCCTGTCGGTGTGTATTCAATTCATTCAAGACATGGAACAAACATTGGGGCATAATTTCTTCTGTGGAGCTGGCTTTGCTGACTCAGCCACCTAACTTGCATTCTGATTACAGTGGGACTCAATTACTGTATATGATCCATCGTCATCAACAGTGTCCACATCAGACACTGTCCAATAGTATTGTGACGGGGTTTGGGTTGTGAGGATTTAGGCCTGATAGCGGTTGGTTGTTGTTGGTTCTGTGTGGCAACTTGCAATGGTTCAGTATGGTCTGACTCTGGTGCCTGCCTGTGCTCTTTGGCAGAACTACCTTACCACTGCTCTTTGTCCAAATTAATGCCATGTCTCTGAGTGTGGTAATTTGTGCAGGTGCGTAGCGTTAGACCGTTGTCCCGATATTCCGAGACCCATAAATCCGACAATAACCCTAACCCAGGGGTCTGCAACCCAAGATGTTGAAAGAGCCATTTTCGACCAAAAATAAATTCAAAATCTATCTGGAGCCGCAAAGAAAATTACGCATTATAATGCAGCTTGCCAAGCTTTATTATCTCCCGGGTTGCAACGAAACTAGCAGAATTTAGCATGCTTTCCCTGGAAATGTCTTTCAACGTTACTTTTTTTGTTGTTTGATAGCTTCTCACTGCAGATTAAACATACAGGCAGTCAATCTGCATTGGCTGTGAAGGCAAAAGCCTCTGTCCACGAACTGTTAAATCCTCTGTTTTTCGTCGGCTATCTTTATTTCTCTCCCTGTAGAAGCCATAGCGTAGCAGGCAGCAGCCTCACACACCCACCGGTTTGTTTATAATAGACACCTGGCTGGCACGGCACTGAGTGTGTCACATGCTATGATGCAAATTTTAGTTTAGTTAAGTTTTCCAAATTTGTAGAAATTTGTAGAATAAATATTAAGAATGCTTGTCACGTTTGGCCTCCTACAGAAACCATAAATGAAAAATACCTTACTCTGTGTGTGCAGTGCTATTGTTTGTGAGTTAAGTGGGACCAAAAGAAGAAAAAAACCCCATCATATTAAATGGAGAAATGTCCAAGTGCATGCATAGCCATAATCGTCGCAATCCCAATGCTTGCATTATAAGCTGTAGCCTTGCATTTGAATAAAACTATTTGATACACAAACTGTATATTTTTCAGAAAGCTGGTTGGATTTTGAAGATATGTAGAATCTGCTTAATGGGTTTAGTAAAATACTCCATGGGCTATTTTTTAATTGTGGGTATTGCTCATAGACTGTAAAAATATGGACAAAGCGTTCCCCGGGTCTAACATGAACGTAAAATGAAGCCTGTCAGTCCTTCCTTGTGTACATAATTTTCCAAAAAGAATATTATGACATTAGAAATGAGACTTTAAACTAGTGACTGGAAGCAGAAAGTATTCATGACCATGTTTATTAAGGTAATACAGTCTAGGTGAAGTTGGGCCCAAATACATGGACTTCTATGGGGCTATGGGTTTTTCTGGGTCCAATGACAGCGCCACAACAGGCCATTATATGAACTTTCAGGAAATCCCGATTTCCTTAATGGTTTCACAAAATATCTGTCTGACTGCCCCCCTGGTATTGCTACTACTTTTACTTAAGTAAACAAAAAGTATATATATAGTACTAGTACTTCCATGTTATGAAATCCAATCAGTGGATGGCAGTGAAAGTTGCTGAGCACATGGATGTTCCCTGGAGGACAAGGCTCTGCCGGTGACCCGGTCAGCATCACGCCCACACCATGCACAGCTTGTTAAAGTATTTGTGTCAGAGCAGCACATATACCGTATATAAAAATAATCATCTGAATAACTTCTTCCCTGCAGCTGCAGTGCAGCAGGACAATTGACTCACCGCTTTTTGTCTGTCTGTCTGTCTGTCTGTCTGTCTGTCTGTCTGTCTGTCTGTCTGTCTGTCTGTCTGTCTGTCTGTCTGTCTGTCTGTCTGTCTGTCTGTCTGTCTGTCTGTCTGTGCATAATGTCACAAACCACTGGACTGCATTTCTTGTGCACACTGCCATGGTCACCTTGCTTAGTTTCATAATCATGCATTTTGTTGCGGGGGTCGCGAGACATGGCCAAAGCATTACCGGGGGTCCCCTGCAGCCAAAAACGTTGAGACCCCCTGCTCTATGAGCAACTCCTGTGTAAGCAGCAGGTGCCCTTAAGTGTAGTTATACAAGCATGCATGCATTCAACGTGTACAGATGCACTCAAGCATGACATTGATGTTTATTTCTGTACCAAGTGACCCATGTGTATAGTACAGTAGCAGCGATGCTGAGTGGAAGAAATTGGAGTCAAGCTGGAGGTTCTATAGTCGAGGAATCTGGTCAGATGTATTGAACAGAATTCACTCAGTTACAACTAGAAAAAGTGCCCTTCTGGGCACAGGTCTCCACCAGGATAGGAATGTAGGACATTGCAGCTTGCCTTCATCTGGTGGTTGGATAAAAGGGCAACAAAAGTAAACTAGGGAGTTGGCATACAAAGTTATCCACAGATCCGTGCAGTTAGAGGTAAAAACACTTTTCGGCCAGTTATAGCGCCACCTTGAGGCTGAGTTGAAATTGTTCATGTGGCATTTCTTCCTCGGCCTAGTGGGAATGTGCGTGCACAATTTCACGGAAATCACGCGATGTGTTCATGATTTGCAGCATTTTGTTTTAAACTGAGCACTCCTGTGAACTTTGGAAGCCAATCTTAACCAATCAGGATGGAGTCTGAGAAATCTGAAAGACCGGTTTCGTTGAATGGCTCTAGAGAGACTGTGTACCAATTTGCGTGATGTTTGGACAAAATCTGTAGGTGTACTGTGCAAAAACTTGTTTTGCACAAAGCGGCCTCCTGGTGGCGCTATAACAGGCCGTTCTGGAAAGTTTGGGGCAGAGGTTCATGGTTGGCATCCAGGGAGTGTGTGTGCAAAATTTGGCATCGACCGGGTTAACGGTGCCGAGATTAGCTGCTCACGGACACACACACGGACACACGGACGGACGGACGGACGGAGTGCAAAACATACTCTCCCCCCATGCCTTCGGCCTGGTGGAGACAATAAGGCCCCACGGGCAGAAGGCCCTGTGGTATTCTATGGAGTCACATCGCAGCCCATCTCAATGTGAACACAACATCAGTTGACAACATCACAGTATTTACTCCTCCATGGGAACTAGCAGACTACCCCCGCTTGTAGGAGGCAATCAGAATGTTACTTCACAGCATGTTCCGGTGAGGGGAGGATGATGGTTCCTGGGACACACTATATATTTTACCAATAGGACAAACTTAAATACCTAATACTATATGAAGTATATGCAGAACATTGTTTAACACATGTAATGAAAGAGTTTAGAATGCATTCTAAACTCTAAATGATTAAGCACAAGATACAGGAACTGCACCCCGAACCCCCTGGGGTGTTTGACAGCATCTAACAAAGGGCTTCGTTTTATTGTTTATTGTTTATTGAATGGATCCCCATTAGCTGACGCCGTGGCGACAGCAAATCTTCCTGGGGTCCATATAAAATACATACGGTAATTACAAATACATTCAACAAAATTAAATGCATGAAAATACATAATTACAATTTATTCTATAAAATTAAATGCAACATAATAAGAATAACATTATGGTCATGTGGTCAGCTGTAGTAAGTATTCCTTTAAAGCATATTTGAAAGATGTATTTTGTGTTACGTTATTGTGAGGTGGTAACATGTTCCAAAATGATATTGATCGATACATAACTGTTTGTTTAAGGAGGTTCGTTTTTGGAGCAGGGAGTGATAAATGACCGAGGCTGGCAATTCCGGTGTTATGATTATGTCTGTCACTTGATTTTAATAACTGTTTGAAAAAGTAATCTGGTGTTTGATTAGAAATTATGTTTCTAACAAACATGAGGACACTGCAATGGAGTTTGTTTTTAACAGATAACCAGGACAGGCGTTTATGCATAATTATTCAATATTTGTGCGAGTAGAACAATGAAGTGAAGGCCTAATAGTAAATAACTCAGGCAGCTTATACTGTTCTAAGCCAGTCACCACCGTATCGCATGTCTCAACTTACATCACCTCCTGGTGTGTCAACCTGACACACAGCTGAGAATAGGTCGACTGACATGTACATGTGTCCAGATCTGTCCAGATCTGATCCATCCAACATGATAAACATTCAGTGCAAAGCACGTGTATGCACGTATGTGAATAATATAAAAAAGTGCCTATGCACACATGCAGCACACATGCACGTGCGTGTGCGCGCACACACACACTGTAGCATACACATATAATTGTCAGTCATAAACCATTGAACAGAAAATGCATTTCCACGTCGGGATACCAATTGTATCCCATCAGGAAGGAGAACTCTCACAGGATACTGGATGAACAAGTGAAATTGGAAGTGATGAACTGGAACTGGACCTCTATAAACATGAAGCTAATACTCTCTCCTGATTGGCTGAAATTTGACCATCCACCTGAAAATGAATGTTCTGTTCATTAACGAACAGGAGAGACAGGGAGACCGTTGTTACTGCATGAACAAACACTCAGCAATGATTACTATCACAATATGGAGCTTTAACCTTTGAACAAAAAACAAATATAATCCATTTCCTCTTACTGCATCGTCTATTCCACACCCAAATGCTTTCAAAAACTTTTTTGAGAGAAATGTTTAGCTGTAAATGACACTGTATGTGTGTGTGCGTGTTTACATGGCCGTCATGTTGGAAACAGCAGTAAATCAGCAGGTGCTCAGAGGGTTTGATTAGGCGTCGGTCTGTTATAGAGCGGAGCTGTCGTTATCCAGAAATAACAGACCGCTGAATTTGGCGATTGACCAATCGGAATCAAGCATTCAACCAAGCCGTGTAATAAAAAGGGATAATGCATGGCTATAGGTGGTCATTGGTGATATATAAATCAACGGATGATTATCTACCCTGAAGGTGATTTATATAAAACAATGACCACCTAGCCATGCATTATAGTATTACACGGCTACATAACCCATTCTGAACGGGAACCCATTTTGGTGTCGGCGTCATGTCGTGCTTTAGCTATTGAAAAACAGCAGATCTACAAGCTCATAGCGCGCCACCGAGTGGCGCGCTACGAGCTTGTAGGTCTGCTATTTTTTGAAAAATCGAAGAACGACTGACATTTTTTTAGAATCTGATCTCAGGTCAGAATGGGTTAATCAGACCAGTGTGTGTCCAGTGGAAACCTCGTATATGAATCTGATCTCAGGTCAGAATGGGTTAATACATAAATTAAGGCCCAAAACACAACAAAACAAGCTATTTACTTGCTTACAGTACTAATAGTATTCCATGTGTGTCGCGCTGGCTGCCTGCCCAGCTCAGTCGGAAAACAAGGAAATTAGTTGATCAAATAGAATCAATTTCCGGGTACTGCGCCGTCTATTTCTCGCTCCAAATGTCTACCAGAGCAATCTTTTACTCGTAAATGCCATTGTGTGTGTGTGTGTTTACACGGCTGTCATGTTGTATACAGCAGTAAATCGAGCAGCGCAGCAGGGTGCTCTTAGCCGTTGATTAGGCAGCGGTCTGTTATAGAGCGGAGTGGTCTCTTATGTAAGGGATAATGTATGGCTGAGTGGTCATTGTTTATGGATAAATCACAGACAGGCTTATCTATAAACAATGGACCACTCAGCCATACATTATCCCGCTTATTACACACGGCTATACTTTGATACTTAACCCATTTAGGCCTGACGTCGATTTAAAAAAAAAAGAGGCTTCTAAATACTATTATTTTTCTGAAAAACCCATGTTTCTATGTCAGTTGTGCTCAACCTTTTTCATGTCAAGGACCCCCAGAATTATCTCTATTGGGCCACGTCGAACCCCCATCTCAAAATATGTAGTTCCAGGGACCCCCCCCCCCCCCAGAAGCAAATATTTTAGTTAAAAATGTTCACTCTGAAATATATATTCAATGATTTTGCGTCACGTTTTAACGATTTTTCAAAAATGGCAGACCTACAAGCTCGTAGCGCGCCACTCGGTGGCGTGCTATGAGCTTGTAGATCTGCTATTTTTCAATAGCTAAATTCTAACATGTTTAAAACACCAAAAGGGGTTCCCGCCCCCAAAATGGATTAAATTAATAAATTGACCCAAAGCGCAACAAAAGGAGGTATTTCCTGTTACACGCTGGCCGGTGTCTGCCCAGCATGCAGCACAGTCGGAAGTGAGTTGTTCAAATATAATCCATTTTCGTCTATTCCTCGCTCAAATGTTTTCAAAAACATTTTTGAGAACATGTTTAGCTGTAAATGACATTGTGTGTGTGTGTTTACATGGCTGTCATGTTGGAAACGTCAGTAAATCAGTGGGGCACAGCAGGTGCTATACACTGTAAATCCCTGGAACATGTGACACGTTTAAAACCTAAACCCCAGTGTGTAATAATAAAATGCCAAATGTTTATTAATGGTCATAAAATACAGTAGAACACGAGTTCACTCAAACACCTATATGACTGACTTTGATTGTCAAAACTAAACACGTTTATGTGTTTAAAAAGTGTTACTGGCGATTAAACATGTTCTTCTGTTTATAATCTAAACACTGTGACACGTTTAAAAAGTGTTACAAATAAGAGTGTTTGATTAGGCATCGGTCTGTCATTATCCAGAAATAACAGACCGCTGCATTTGTCGATTGACCAATCAATTCAACCAAGCACGTGTAATAACAAGAAATAGCACCCCGCTGAATTCAGCAACTGACCAATCAGAATCAAGCATTCGACCAAGCCGTGTAATACATTTAAGTAACATACCCAGTACCTTTAATACTTTTACTTGTGGTCAATATAAAACACCACAAACACACTTAACCACTTTCACTTACTCTTGTATGATGAAAGTAGACGGATTCATTTACCAGAAAACATTTAAAAAAAATAAGTTTAAATCTGGAGATACAAGGTTTATTTTCCACATGGAGGATATGCAGTACAGGTTCATATAATATTGAATATGAGTCTGGCTGGGATCCATAATTCATCTTCTAAGTGAATCTGTGAAGTGGATGAGGTTTAAAAGCTCACAGGGGTGGAGGGGGGGGGGAGGTGCAAAGTAACTAAGTACCTTTACTTAAGTACAAGTACTGTGCTATACTACTGTAAAAGAAGCACTTGTCTACCTTATCTTCATATAATTGGTTCCTCATTATAAGATGGTGACACCATTTCTGTCGACTCTCCCTGTGTCTCAGAGGAAGGCTGAGGACAGTATATGAACATACAGTATCTCAAGATAGCGGCACTGTGCTGTGGGTTGGTACGTAGATCGACTATTTATGGTTTAACACATTTTGGGAGAAAACGATAAACTTTCACTTTGTCACAGAAAGTAAATATGTTGATACTTCCATCTACAGTACGTATTACTTAGGCCTTTGTATTCCTTTTGTGACATATAGGCCATTGATTAATTATTACCATTTCTCATCTGTCTACGAGGCCACCCATCCCCTCCAGTCTATTCTTCTTTATATCTTGTTCTGTGCTCTTCTCCAGGTGTTTTTGTGTGTCTTCCCCTGCCCTGTTTGCCTTGTGGGTTCCATGTTAATGTTAATGGCTGGGTTTCCCAAAGACATGTTGTGTTGCACATAGCATGTTCATGACTCCAAGTAAAAGTTTGTGACTTATGCGGAAGTACCTTTTAGATCAGGTTGTAGCCATGTCGGCTTCAGATAGATTTAACTTTAGATCAGGTTGTAGCCATGTCGGCTTCAGATAGATTTAACTTTAGATCAGGTTGTAGCCATGTCGGCTTCAGATAGATATAACTTTATATCGGGTTGTAGCCATGTCGGCTTCAGATAGATTTAACTTTAGATCAGGTTGTAGCCATGTCGGCTTCAGATAGATATAACTTTAGATCAGGTTGTAGCCAAGTCGGCTTCAGATAGATATAACTTTAGATCGGGTTGTAGCCATGTCGGCTTCAGATAGATTTAACTTTAGATCAGGTTGTAGCCATGTCGGCTTCAGATAGATTTAACTTTAGATCAGGTTGTAGCCATGTCGGCTTCAGATAGATTTAACTTTAGATCAGGTTGTAGCCATGTCTGCTTCAGATAGATTTAACTTTAGATCAGGTTGTAGCCATGTCTGCTTCAGATAGATTTAACTTTAGATCAGGTTGTAGCCATGTCGGCTTCTTTTAGATTTAACTTTAGATCAGGTTGTAGCCATGTCTGCTTCAGATAGATTTAACTTTAGATCAGGTTGTAGCCATGTCGGCTTCTTTTAGATTTAACTTTAGATCAGGTTGTAGCCATGTCTGCTTCAGATAGATTTAACTTTAGATCAGGTTGTAGCCATGTCGGCTTCTTTTAGATTTAACTTTAGATCAGGTTGTAGCCATGTCGGCTTCAGATAGATATAACTTTAGATCAGGTTGTAGCCATGTCGGCTTCAGATAGATTTAACTTTAGATCAGGTTGTAGCCATGTCGGCTTCAGATAGATTTAACTTTAGATCGGGTTGTAGCCATGTCGGCAAAGATGAGTGTTAATTTCTTTTCATTTTCTGCTTTCTTTCGTTTTAGGGATTTTAGCTCTTTTTGACAGGGGGGCGGGGGCATTCGAGCATGGGGCTAAATATGTATTTTTTTTTACAAAATCTTATGGTGATTTATCTTTGTATTATTTACTATAGTCCTAATAAACCCCAGGAAATTACATCTGGCCACAGAAGATCACAGGATCTACTGAATGTGAAGGTAGCCTACTGGGGGAAGGCTTATACTGTGTGTATAGGCTCAATATGTCAGTTTGTCACATTCAATAGATCCTGTGATCTTTTGTGGCCAGATGTAATTTCTTGGGGTTTATTAGGACTATAGTAAATAATAAAAAAATAAATCGCCATAATATTTTGTAAAAAAATACATATTTAGTCCCATGCTCGAATGCCCCCGCCCCCCTGTCAAAAACTGCTAAAATCCCAAAAACAAAAGAAAGCAGCAAATGAAAGAAAATTAACACTCACCTTTTAGTTTATCTAATAACAACCTAAAACACGAACCTTGGTTGAAAAAAAACTAAAGTTGTCCTTTAAGTATAGTGTTTACTCTGCCTTTACCTAATTCACTACCTAAGGTAATGCAGGAGAACCTCAGCAACACTACCAGTTAATCATTTGTAACGTATCCATTTTTCACTGAAGATTATAAACATAATAATTTACCAAACCCCTTTTGTGTGCCTCATTCAAGCTCGCTGCTGCAACGATCGCGCTGTTTTGGGTTTTTGTTTAAAAAGCTTTGTGCAAAAGATATTACGTATTGAATCTCATGGTTACCATTCCCAGTTACCAATTCCCATTCCCATTCCCAGTTATAGCC
>NC_139705.1:49674412-49729412 GCF_964188405.1 Protomyctophum parallelum | reverse complement strand
TATCTATCATGAATTATACACAACGGGGCTAAGGCAATATCTATCATGAATTATAAACTGTACATTGTTCACAACGGGGCTACGGCAATATCTATCATGAATTATAAACTGTACATTGTTCACAACGGGGCTACGGCAATATCTATCATGAATTATAAACTGTACATTGTTGCTGCTGGGCAGAAACCCCCTATCTCCATAATTTAAACACATTTCCCGCAATACACGTATCTATATACGTTTTACTGTAGCTTTTAACTTGTCTGCCAATGTCGTAAATATATACGTTTTACGACCCCTGTTTACGGCAGCCATCTATGGCCTTAAACGGCATCCATCTTGAAATGGACGAGAGAAAACAAACATCCGATCTCCATAGAGTCCCATAACGGCCTCCATCTTTAGCGGAGTTTATTTCTGAATTAATCCTCAGATTTGGTGAAATGAGATGAAGTATGATCTTAGGATGCCAATAAAATGATCGGATGCTATCGCATGCTAGTTTGGGACCCGATTGATTGACGGACAGGATGCGTTCTAACTTCTTACTGGGGGGGGGGGGGGGGGGGGGGGGGTGAAGTAGAAATAAAAGTACATTACGTAAAGAAATATAACATTAATTGATATGTAAAGGTTTGAAAACCAAACCACTATTATTAGAGGGAAATATTGTACTTTCACTCCACTACATTTATTTGAAAACTTTAGTTACTGATTATTATTAGTTACATTGACCACTGGTAACCTTGATTTTGGATGCTATTTTAACTGTGTGTGTGTGTGTGTGTGTGTGTGTGTGTGTGTGTGTGTGTGTGTGTGTGTGTGTGTGTGCGTGCGTGCGTGCGTGCGTGTGCATTCTGCGCAAACTAGTCGCTTCTTTTGGGCTTGTTTCTGTAGACCTGGCAACACTGCTGTTCATATCTCTCTCTCTCTCTCTCTCTCTGAGCTAGGTAAATGGGATATGGGGGTGGGGGGGGGGGGGGGGGGGATGGGGAGGGGGGTTGACAGGAAGTGGTGTCTCAGCATTGTCGGGACACATTTAAATGTTTGTCACGCTCCAGTTAGAAAGTGTCACCAGCACAGGTCACCAGCACTGCTCTGAGCTGAGGGGGGATAAAGTGCAGCGTCATCCGTCTGCTTTCTGTCCACTCATCACCGGCTGCAGTGGTCAGATAGATGGATAGAAACCAGGTCACTCATCACAGGCTGCAGTGGTCAGATAGATGGATAGAAACCAGGTCACTCATCACAGGCTGCAGTGGTCAGATAGATAGATAGAAACCACCTGCTGATGTCCAGTAGAGCAGGGGTTCTCAACCCGTGGGTCGTGACCCCTAGGGGAGGCGCCAAATTATAAAAAAAGAAAAATGCAACTGAATGGCTGGAAAATGTGAATGAAGAGTTACTGTACCTGCATAGTACACATAGTACATGCATGAACTTCTCCTTAATGATTATATCTGGTTTCAGTATTCATATTTTCTCTATTTTTGCAGTCAGTTTGAGGCGATCAAGAAATAAATCTAATCACCCATGCTGGCACAAACATGTCGGTCTAAAAGTGTGTTGATACCTGCCGACCAGCGCTGCCCGGGGAAACACAATGACGCTTTTTAAGTAATGGACGGTACACACATTAACCAGTTAACAGTTTCTTCAATATTATTTTCCCAAACTAAAAAGGTCAATTGCCTTCTGTCTGTTAAGAAAGTACTGTTATTTGAAGGCTTGATAAGAACCCAGATCGATAAGCCTGATTGATAAGGTTCTCGTTATCAATAAAAAATTAACATGCTCCATCCCTAGTGATGGGGGCTCGGAGTGCGTCCAGTAGGGAAAGTAGGCTTTTAACTCCACATAGCGAGACGTCCTTCTAACGCTATGGACCAGAGCTAGTTTCCACTTTCCACCTAACAGAGACGGTATCAGAAATATATTTAATTCAGTCTTGTGGAAAGCAGGGACCCTGTAAGTAGCCTATACCAAGACTGATATTTGTTACTGAGAAAACTTCCAGAACATTCAGTATTTTCAGTGATCACGTTAACAGGTGGTCCATGTAATTAGTAATTAAACACCACCATGGTGGACCTCCTACACATGATCAGGTGGGACGCACAGCAATCAGCCTCCTTTGTTGTTCTATCATCCTAACACATCGTTAGCTATATTAGATGATTAATTGCTACCTTTCTCACTGCTAATGCAGCTGCCTTTTTTTTTATCAACCATATGTTACGCATTGGGAACATTTAGATTCGATTGGCTGTTTACACTATTCTCTTTCTTATGTTTCTGTTATTTTTGAGTGGTGCAACCACTCCTACAACCAGCAATGTCTGTGCGTTATGGGCAAAATACATTGAAAATGTATTTTGATACAAAATACAAATACTGGGTAAAAAAATACATCTTCCATCCCCATCGAAATACAAATTACAAAATACAAAAAAGTATTTCAAATACGTATTTCAAATACATGTATTTCAAATACTACCCATCTCTGATGGGCAAAATATATTGAAAATGTATTTTGATACAAAATACAAATACTGGGTCAAAAAATGTATTTAAATACAAAATACATCTCATTTCTTCCATCTCAGCGAAATACAAATTACAAAATACAAAAAAGTATTTCAAATACGTATTTCAAATACATGTATTTCAAATACTGCCCATCTCTGCGTGCGTATCTATGTAGCAGTGGTCATGAGCATGAGTATATGACTTACTACAGTAGGGGGAGCCATAAACAGAGAGAGGGATAGTGCTGTGCCTGCTGCCTGCTAATGAGAGAGAGAGAGAGAGAGAGAGAGAGAGAGAGAGAGAGAGAGAGAGAGAGAACAGTTAACCTGTGCCAGCGCCTGCGTTCACTTTAACCCATTCTGACAGGGCACCCATTTTGGTGTCAGCATCATGTTATGCTTTAGCTATTTAAAAATAGCAGATCTACAAGCTCATAGCGCGCCACCGAGTGGCGCGCTACGAGCTTGTAGGTCTGCTATTTTTTGAAAAATCGAAGAACGACTGACATTTTTTAGAATCTGATCTCAGGTCAGAATGGGTTCGTCAGACCAGCGTGTGTCCAGTGGAAAACCTCGTATGAATCTGATCTCAGGTCAGAATGGGTTAAGAGGATCAGTTTCCTCCCCGCTGTATACCCCCATGCATGCACACACTCAATGTAACCGTCCTTATGTGTGCCCCTCACCGCCCTGTGAGTTTCCCCCGCCTCCCCTGAGAGACTCAGATTCATAATATAGGACTCAGCTGCGGACTATTAAGCCACCAGGGCCTGTTGGTATTGGTATGTGTGTCCTGTGTTGAGATCTGTGTGTTAACTTGGTCGTCCTTTGACGCGTCGCGTGTAGTGTACGTTTCTATCCTATTGGTTGCTCGATGCGAGGCATCTTGTATTCTTCCTGTGTGTGAAGGTTTAATAAAGCCTGGTAAAGACCTTGAACCTTGGTTCCAGTACTCCGGTGTTCGCTCCCTGCATTGCACTCCTGCACCAAGTCACACCGTGATAGACGGAGACAATAGCGTGTGTGTGTGTGTGTGTGTGTGTGTGTGTGTGTGTGTGTGTGTGTGTGTGTGTGTGTGTGTGTGTGTGTGTGTGTGTGCGTGTGTGTGTGTGCGCGTGTGCGTGTGCGTGTGCGTGTGTGTGTGGTGAATGAATGTATATACCTGTATAGAATGTATACATCCAATCGCTACATATTATGTAGCATGGATGTATAGACCCATATAATAATGTCGCCGCTGTCCGGAAGAAACCAGCTAACTCCATTGTTCAGGTTAAATCAATGGTATTGAACACCCTTTACATCTGTATTATGTAAAATCACAATACCAACTTTTATGAGGCAGTATTGGTTTGTTTTAAAAAATACAGTTTTTTTTCTCCTGAAAATGTTGTGGAGTTAGCTGGTTCCTGCAGAGATATGTAATAAATGAATGTATAGACTCATATAGTACAGGTACATGTAATTAATGAAGTTATAGACATATTTTAGTATATGAGCTCACAAACTCACAATGCATCGCTTTATGTGACGTAACATTGTGAGCTTGTAGATCAGCTATTTGAGCTATTTCTGAAGCATTTTTGTCCATTTCCTGAAATGTAATTGTTTTGGACATACATGGTTTACACCCGAGAGAGAGAGCATGATTCTCACGTGTCTTATTTGCGTGTAGATTGTGATTGATAATGATGACGATGGTACTGTACTGTAGGCTACTGTATATGTACTGCTGGCGATGCAACAAATTGACCTTTGGGGATGACGATAAAGTTGACCTTGACCCTCGACCTTGATCTGGGGCCAAATAAATTAAACGCTGGGAAATTGTATTGATCTTGGAACCCACATGGGAACAGTATGGATGGCTCCAATGGGTATCAGGGACCTCATGTGACAATATCTGATGTACAGTATGTACAGCAGGCACGTTGCGTGGATCAAATGATTGACTGGGCAAATTAGCATTGTGGAGGGGGGGGGGGGGGGGGGGGTGTCTTGCCGATAGGTGTGAACGATTTTGCCGATGTGCTAATGGGGGACCATTTAAAACAAATGTGGCTTGCATGCTGCATACTAAACAGACATTTGCATTCACAAGGGCTGCCAAAGGAGATTATCTTTTGTTGTTTTTTCTTGTTTTTTCGCCCCCTCTCTTCGATGTTAGACTGGGCCAGCTCTAAACTGACTGGGCCTGACCGGCCCGCGTTGCCCAATGGACACTATGCCGGTGATGTACAGTAGGCCCTGTTGACTTCCAATATGAAATTAAGGTTAAATACAAAATACTGAAGCACTGAGAAAACTGTTGCGCCTTTCTTCGTCCTTTTTTTCTCTCTTCAAACTTAACTACGGTAGCGGTGGTCTCAAAAACTTCTCAGCACCTGAGCTGTATTGTTTTGGAGTTGTGTAAAAGTAAGTTCTTTGTCTGTGAAAAACCATAGCACTGACGAAGGTCTGAGGACCGAAACGTTTGCTTTTTAATTGCACCATGAGCACAGAGCACCATGAGCACAGCATGATAAAATAAAAGAAAATATATTTTTCTAAGTCTCAGTCTAAGGAGTTTTACTTCTTTTTCTATACGGTGAGCGAGTCTTTTCCAGTCAAAGTTTTAAATACAAAATACAAAATGGGATAGCCAGAAATAGTACAAGTTGGTGGTGGATAGGAATCTATAAGACCAGTTGTGGATTGTATAGGTTATTTTGTAAGTGTGTGAGACAGGGAGACAGAGGCATTATCTGTCTGCATGTTCTCATTAACCATTCCATCCCATTGTAGAGTTTTGGTACCTTGCTTCTTCTTTGTTGCTGCGGTTTTGAATAATTCATGAGTCCGTTGTTGGAGAAGTGAGAGGATGTGTTGCTTAAATTGGAGCCACAGAGGTGACACTGGACTTCTGTCTTCATGGCTGTCGACAGTTTTATGATTTAAACTAAATATCCATTACAATAGCGCACGTCTGCTATACTGTATATGTGACCGAGTACAATGGTTTGAGACACAAGGGGGCCATGGTCATTTTTCGGGTAATCACTTATTTTATAGGCCTACTTTTATTACAAGATCCAACAGCATCATATCAATCATCAACAATAATGATGATGTTGTGTTTACTATTGTCACAGAAACACTGCAACTAATCTGTGCGGTTTGAGCTGCGTGGGCGATAATGTAACTGGAGAACAGTTACAGATAGCTACGGCCAAAAGTTAGAGGTAAAAACACTTTTCGGCCAGTTATAGCGCCACCTTGAGGCTGAGTTGAAATTGTTCATGTGGCATTTCGTCCTCGGCCTATTGGGAATTTGCGTGCACAATTTCACGGAAATCACGCGATGTGTTCATGATTTGCAGCATTTTGTTTGAAACTGAGCACTCCTGTGAACTTTGGAAGCCAATCTTAACCAATCAGGATGGAGTCTGAGAAATCTGAAATACCGGTTTCGTTGAATGGCTCTAGAGAGACTGTGTACCAATTTGCGTGATGTTTGGACAAAATCTGTCGGTGTACTGTGCAAAAACTTGTTTTGCACAAATCGGCCTCCTGGTGGCGCTATAACAGGCCGTTCTGGAAAGTTTGGGGCAGAGGTTCATTGTTGGCATCCAGGGAGTGTGTGTGCAAAATTTGGCATCGACCGGGTTAACGGTGGCCGAGATTAGCTGCTCACGGACACACACACGGACGGACACACGGACGGACGGAGTGCAAAACATACTCTCCCCCCATGCCTTCGGCCTGGTGGAGACAAATATAGCACACACACATGTTCAATTTGTCAATGCAAAGTAATACTTCTGAATAAAGGAGTTGTAAAAACAAGAACAAAAATATTTTGCCACAATACAATGGTCTTAAACTTGAGCACTTTTGTACAAAAAAAATCGTTAAAAGAAATCTATGAATCTCACGTTTGCCAACAGCGTGTCCACTTATATCTGTTGATTTGTCCACTTGCAGTGCAAATTTTCCACTCGTCATAATTTTGTGTATGACAACACTCTCGATGTCTTCAATGCGTCGGCCAATCGTGTTATTTGAGAGCGGCACATTTTCTAATTCCTTTGCAGCATCTGGTGGTACCAATCCCACACCCCCCGCGAATTTGAATGAATCGGAATCGGATTAGTTGTATCCCCAGTAAACGTGAAGCCAAACTTCATGTAGTCATCAAGGTAAAGTCTGGCAGTGGCTTTCTTTGTAGGCGTTGCGTTGGTAGTATTCGCCGTTGTTGTTGTTGCTCCCCCTGGTGGCGAGGGGCCCGCTGGCTGTGCCGTCGTCAGGTGGAGGTGACTCGGCGGCGCTGTGGCGGTGCTGCTGTCGGGTTCTGGTGGTGTCTTTCTGGACGGAGCGAAATGTAGCGTCTTCTGCATGCATCTCTTTTTGGCTGCTGGTTCCATCTTGTAGTAGCTGTACTGTACAATGAGTGCCAAGCTAGTCTGTGCCCCATTTATACAGTAAAGTGTCCAGGCGAGTACAGGTGATGGCCCCCCATGTACACAAAGACATTAGCATTAACATTCCTATGGCCGATGGTCGTTAGAGTCTATTGTGCCGTCGTTGTTGTTGTTGTTGTCGCACGTCTAATTAGACACGTGACAACAACGACGCAACAATAGGAAGCCTGCAGCTCAGTAGCTATTGCTTTCGGGGCAGGGTTAGTGTTACTTTCGGTCCAATCAGGCGGCACACCTGGACACATCAAACGGAACACAGGTTGGGAAACACTGGGCTATAGGACAGTGCTCCTACAGCAGGGGTACTCAACTCTCTGCGGACCCTAGGCAAAAAAAAATTGTGATTTGGATTTGGAGTTCCACTCCGGGCCTGCACTCTGCACCCCATTATTGGTTGGTTGGAAGGGGATCTGATTTGTATAAGCTTGGCTTGACCATACTAAACGGGCATAGAGCCCCGCTCTCCGATGGACGCCGCGCATGGGACCGGACCTCGGTCTTATTAAAAAAAAAAATTGTGGACCTTCATCATTTCTAGTTGAGGACCCCTGTGTCCTACAGTATACCGTACTGTCCTATCTCCATGTTGTAAATGTTTGTTTGTAAATGAACGCCCTATTCGGTCACACTATACACTGTGTCACGTTTAGAGCCTGTAGATCTGCTACTTTTGCTATTAAGGATCTGAATCCTGAAAAGTAACAGTTTTGGACATAACAGTATGACGTTTCCACCCGACCGACATTGCTGTGTGCACTGTAGTAATGTGTGGTAATTTGTAGATTGCTATACATGTCGTATGTATACATACTTAATTACTCTGTATCGCGTCAGTTCGACAATTAGTGGGTAATCACCATAATTTAGATCTACTCTGCATTTAGTGGGGACTGCAACAGGGTGACGTCTTCCTCATTGCTGCAAACCTAGATCAGTTGTGTATACTTAATGTGGGTTACAGGATTATGGATTATAGTATACACTGTGTTTGGTATATTGCTACTTGTGATGTTTTTTGTTTTTGTTTTTTTGGATAATTGGCATATATTTCCATTATAAATATGCTTAAATTAATACATTTATGCCTACGTTGTGTGTTATAATGCAGTCTAAGTGATTTCAGTATGATACTCTTCACCATTATGTGATTACCAATAAATTACCAAAACTAAATTCTCTCTCTCTCTCCACTTCTCAGTCTGGGACTCTTCCTATGTGAAAGGGGCGGGGTTTTGGACGCCCAGGAGCCGAGGATTCTGATTGGTCTGTGTGGGCAGGGGGCGGAACAAGAACCTTCCGATGTAAGTTAAAGTTACTTTCCTTCACTATCCAATCAGAAACGGCGTGCCTATACATAACAGGTGATGTGTGGGGCGGCTGTGGCTCAGGAGGTAGACCAGGTCGTCCAATGATCCCTGGGTCGGCGGTTCGATTCCCGGCTCCACCTCTTGTCCACATGTCGAAGTGTCCTTGGGCAAAGACACTGAACCCTACATTGCCTCCAATGGGTCGGTCGGTGTGTGAGCTCACCACCATTGGTGTGTGATTGTGGAAAGTGAGGACGCTGGCGTCGACTGTTCGCCGCTTCACCTCCCAGTGTATGAATGAATGAACCGTTGTAAAGCGCCTTGAGCACTTGGAAAAGCGCTATGAAAATGCAATTCATTATGTTTGTAAAATCTGCCCGGCAAAAGAGAAACAAAGACTACGTCCTTGGAGCGCAGGTCTCCGTCAGGGCCCGCAAAGTTTTGAAGGCATAACGGAATGGCATATGAAAAATCTGACTGATATAGGCTATATCGTTTACCAGTTCAGTGGCCTTGTGGTTAGAGTGTCCGCCCTGAGACTGGGAGGTCGGGGGTTCGATCCCCGGCCGGGTCATACCAAAGACTCTAAATAATGGGACCCAGTGCCTCCCTGCTTGACACTCAGCATCAAGGGTTGGATTGGGGGTGGGAAGTGAGGACGCTGGCGTCGACTGTTCGCCGCTTCACCTCCCAATGTATGAATGAATGAACCATTGTAAGCGCTTTGAGTAGGCACATAGTGCATAGAAAAGCGCCATAAAAATGCAATTCATTATTATCGTGATCACATAATGCACTATGCAGAAAGACAAACACATGAAGCAAGTTAGTGTGGATTCCAGGCTTAAATCAATTCAGCAATTCATATCAAAAACATCTTAGCACACCTCAGAAGGCTAGTGACAGGTGCGTAGGGCAGTAAAGCATACTTAAAAAGGTTATCTTTGAAAAACCAGAAACTTGCCAAAAATGTTGCTCTTTATTCAACGTTTCGGTCTATTCGACCCAAACGTCGAAAGGTTGAATAGAGCGAAACGTTGAATAAAGTTTCTGACAGTGTGCAGGACCCTTCTTTGTTTTTCAAAGATAACCTTTTTAACCCATTCTGACCTGAGATCAGATTCATACGAGGTTTCCACTGGACACACACTGGTCTGATTAACCCATTCTGACCTGAGATCAGATTCTAAAAATGTCAGTCGTTCTTCGATTTTTCAAAAAATAGCAGACCTACAAGCTCGTATCGCGCGATATGAGCTTGTAGATCTGCTATTTTTAAATAGCTAAAGCATAACATGATGCTGACACCAAAATGGGTGCCCGGTCAGAATTGGTTAAATATCAAAAACATCAACAGGAGAAGCATTGTCATTCCCAATGCAGCTGCTCCTCACTGAATGGATTCAGCTCTCCGTAGAACGGCCTGTTTTTTTTATAATGGAACACCAAACCAAAATCAATATGCTCATTATTTTTCATTAGTGGAATCTATTCAAATACTTAACGAACACAAAGTGATCACGGTGTAGGACTTTCCCTTTCATTATGTTGTAGCTAAGTGGACAAACAGCTGACTGTGTTTACATTGTTGTTGTTATTGGGGATACAGGTTTGTCGGAGGCCTTTACTCCAGGTTTGTTATCGGAGATACATGGTTTGGGAGCTGGATTCACTTTGGTAGAGGTCTTTACTCCATTAAAGGGACACTTCACCCTTTTTGCAAAACAATATATGTTAATGACGTTTAGAAGCTTTAGAACACTTTCCTGGGGGTCTTTATGTATGTAATATGTGGTTTTAGATATTATAGATTGTAGCAGTGAGCCTGTTGTCTCTGATGTCATGGACACTGGGCTCACTTCCTTCCTGGACTACATGTTGTCTCAGTAAGACAGCTCTCCCCCTATCCGCAAGGAGGAGCAGCTAGTGCACCAAAGAATTATGGGAATTGTAGTCCAGGAAGGTAGTGAGACCAGTGTCCATGACATCAGAGACAACAGGCTCACTGCTACAATCTAAAATAACTAAAACCACATATTACACACATAAATACCCCCAGGAAAGTGATCTAAAGCTTCTAAACGTCATTAACATATATTTTTTGGCAAAAAGGGTGAAGTGTCCCTTTAAGACAGAGATTAGTTAGGAAAGCCCTGGCCCAACTGCTGCCCCATCTGAACACCCATGGCATCTTAGAAGTGTTCCAGTCAACAAGTAAAAGTACATGAGTAAATGTACTTACAGTGGTTATACTTCCCACCCCTGCTCTGAAGAAGACAACACCAGCCCTGACCGTTTGACCTTTGACCTCACAGCCACCAATTAATGAGAAGCAGCCGGCTGATGAAATACACGTGATGTAACAGTATAAGCTTATAGCTTATACTGTATGTGTCCAGTTGAAACCTTGTATGTCCAAATCTGTTCCCTGTCAGGACATGGGGAAGTAAATAACCTGCATGTGTTCCCATGGAGTTATAGTATTCTGCTAAGGCTTCACTCACACCTTCGCATCTAGCATACAACAATGTTGCATGCTAGATGTAAACAAAGGGTAAGTGTCATGGCCGCCCCAATGCATTTCCAATGGAAGTCACATGGTTTGACACAACATTTTTGTTGTACGGCTTTCGGCTGTGTTTTTTTTTTCTTAATTTGTAGTGTGTGGACCATGCGGTGACATTGATCAATTCTTGATAAAAACGCTTCTACTATATTATTTAGGCCCCCACAATCTAAAGCTATGTTTCTATGTCAGTGGTTCTTCGATTAAAGAAAAATAGCAGACCTACAAGCTCGTAGCGCGCCACTCGGTGGCGCGCTATGAGCTTGTAGATCTGCTATTTTTCAATAGCTAAAGCACCAAAATGTGTTCCCGCCCCAAAATGTGCTGCACAAGGTGCCCCTTTTTTTACTTGAGCACCTGCCCCTCTAAATGTCTTTGCACGCCACTGTCCACCAGGATTGATATTTGGATAAAATCTGAATGACTAATGTAAAAACGTATTGCACATAAATGATGGTGCTCGAAAAGGCAGAATTGAAACATGCAGGCCAGATTGTTTTCCTATTGGGCTGATGTTTGATCTTTATTTGCGGAATTTTGTTTCAAACGGAGCACAGGATGGAGTCTGAAAAATCTGAACGACCCGTTTCACCGGAATGGCTCTAGAGAGACTGTGTACCCATTTGCGTGATCTTTGGACAAAATCTGTAGGTGTACTGTCAAAAAGTGGCCTCCTGGTGGCGCTATAACAGGCCAATGTGAAAACGTTGGGGCAGAGGTTCAGCTCTGGCATCCAGGGAGTGTGTGTGTGTGTGTGTGTGTGTGTGTGTGTGTGTGTGTGTGTGTGTTAAATTTACGACCAACGGTCTCTTAAGCCTGATTTAGACTTAGACGAGTGATAGTGTCGCAATTCGTTTCGCGTCGTTTTTGTTATTGTTTTTTTTAGCCTACACAATAAATATACCAGGTTGTTATGGATCACTATAGATGCATGCACAATAGAGGCATTTGTTCAAAAGTGCTATACTTCAAAAGTGCTATTTGTAATGTGGTTACAAAGTATACTGTTGACCTGATGGCATAAAACTTCTCTATTTACCTGGCTGGTGTTATCTTGGCTTAAAGTCAATAGACCATTACCATCATACCATTGCTCAAACATGGCATAATATCGTCCCTGATCATTTCCACTGTCATACTGTCTAAATTCTAAAAAGTCCATTTCCTTCTTGTGCTTTACAGCAGTGGTGTGGTGCTTTACAGTAGCGGTGTGGTGCTTTACAGCAGCGGTGTGGTGCTTTACAGCAGTGGTGTGGTGCTTTACAGCAGCGGTGTGGTGCTTTACAGCAGCGGTGTGGTGCTTTACAGTAGCGGTGTGGTGCTTTACAGCAGCGGTGTGGTGCTTTACAGCAGCGGTGTGGTGCTTTACAGCAGCGGTGTGGTGCTTTACAGTAGCGGTGTGGTGCTTTACAGCAGCGGTGTGGTGCTTTACAGCAGCGGTGTGGTGCTTTACAGCAGCGGTGTGGTGCTTTACAGCAGCGGTGTGGTGCTTTACAGCAGTGGTGTGGTGCTTTACAGCAGGGGTGTGGTGCTTTACAGCAGTGGTGTGGTGCTTTACAGCAGCGGTGTGGTGCTTTACAGCAGCGGGGTGGTGCTTTACAGCAGCGGTGTGGTGCTTTACAGCAGCGGTGTGGTGCTTTACAGCAGCGGTGTGGTGCTTTACAGCAGCGGTGTGGTGCTTTACAGCAGCGGTGTGGTGCTTTACAGCAGCGGTGTGGTGCTTTACAGCAGCGGTGTGGTGCTTTACAGTAGCGGTGTGGTGCTTTACAGCAGCGGTGTGGTGCTTTACAGCAGCGGTGTGGTGCTTTACAGCAGCGGTGTGGTGCTTTACAGTAGCGGTGTGGTGCTTTACAGCAGCGGTGTGGTGCTTTACAGCAGCGGTGTGGTGCTTTACAGCAGCGGTGTGGTGCTTTACAGCAGCGGTGTGGTGCTTTACAGCAGTGGTGTGGTGCTTTACAGCAGGGGTGTGGTGCTTTACAGCAGTGGTGTGGTGCTTTACAGCAGCGGTGTGGTGCTTTACAGCAGCGGGGTGGTGCTTTACAGCAGCGGTGTGGTGCTTTACAGCAGCGGTGTGGTGCTTTACAGCAGCGGTGTGGTGCTTTACAGCAGTGGTGTGGTGCTTTACAGCAGTGGTGTGGTGCTTTACAGCAGTGGTGTGGTGCTTTACAGCAGCGGTGTGGTGCTTTACAGCAGCGGGGTGGTGCTTTACAGCAGTGGTGTGGTGCTTTACAGCAGTGGTGTGGTGCTTTACAGCAGCGGTGTGGTGCTTTACAGCAGCGGTGTGGTGCTTTACAGCAGCGGTGTGGTGCTTTACAGCAGCGGTGTGGTGCTTTACAGCAGTGGTGTGGTGCTTTACAGCAGCGGTGTGGTGCTTTACAGCAGCGGTGTGGTGCTTTACAGCAGTGGTGTGGTGCTTTACAGCAGTGGTGTGGTGCTTTACAGCAGCGGTGTGGTGCTTTACAGCAGCGGTGTGGTGCTTTACAGCAGCGGTGTGGTGCTTTACAGCAGCGGTGTGGTGCTTTACAGCAGTGGTGTGGTGCTTTACAGTAGTGGTGTGGTGCTTTTACAGCAGTGGTGTGGTGCTTTACAGCAGCGGTGGTGTGGTGCTTTACAGCAGTGGTGTGGTGCTTTACAGCAGCGGTGGTGTGGTGCTTTACAGCAGTGGTGTGGTGCTTTACAGCAGCGGTGTGGTGCTTTACAGCAGCGGTGGTGTGGTGCTTTACAGCAGTGGTGTGGTGCTTTACAGCAGCGGTGTGGTGCTTTACAGCAGCGGTGTGGTGCTTTACAGTAGCGGTGTGGTGCTTTACAGTAGCGGTGTGGTGCTTTACAGCAGCGGTGTGGTGCTTTACAGCAGTGGTGTGGTGCTTTACAGCAGTGGTGTGGTGCTTTACAGCAGCGGTGTGGTGCTTTACAGCAGTGGTGTGGTGCTTTACAGCAGCGGTGTGGTGCTTTACAGCAGTGGTGTGGTGCTTTACAGCAGTGGTGTGGTGCTTTACAGCAGCGGTGTGGTGCTTTACAGCAGTGGTGTGGTGCTTTACAGCAGTGGTGTGGTGCTTTACAGTAGCGGTGTGGTGCTTTACAGTAGCGGTGTGGTGCTTTACAGCAGTGGTGTGGTGCTTTACAGCAGTGGTGTGGTGCTTTACAGCAGCGGTGTGGTGCTTTACAGCAGTGGTGTGGTGCTTTACAGTAGCGGTGTGGTGCTTTACAGCAGTGGTGTGGTGCTTTACAGCAGCGGTGTGGTGCTTTACAGTAGCGGTGTGGTGCTTTACAGCAGCGGTGTGGTGCTTTACAGTAGCGGTGTGGTGCTTTACAGCAGTGGTGTGGTGCTTTACAGTAGCGGTGTGGTGCTTTACAGCAGCGGTGTGGTGCTTTACAGTAGCGGTGTGGTGCTTTACAGCAGTGGTGTGGTGCTTTACAGTAGCGGTGTGGTGCTTTACAGCAGTGGTGTGGTGCTTTACAGCAGCGGTGTGGTGCTTTACAGCAGCGGTGTGGTGCTTTACAGCAGTGGTGTGGTGCTTTACAGCAGTGGTGTGGTGCTTTACAGTAGCGGTGTGGTGCTTTACAGCAGTGGTGTGGTGCTTTACAGCAGCGGTGTGGTGCTTTACAGTAGCGGTGTGGTGCTTTACAGTAGCGGTGTGGTGCTTTACAGCAGTGGTGTGGTGCTTTACAGCAGTGGTGTGGTGCTTTACAGCAGTGGTGTGGTGCTTTACAGCAGTGGTGTGGTGCTTTACAGCAGTGGTGTGGTGCTTTACAGCAGTGGTGTGGTGCTTTACAGTAGCGGTGTGGTGCTTTACAGTAGCGGTGTGGTGCTTTACAGCAGTGGTGTGGTGCTTTACAGTAGCGGTGTGGTGCTTTACAGCAGCGGTGTGGTGCTTTACAGTAGCGGTGTGGTGCTTTACAGCAGTGGTGTGGTGCTTTACAGTAGCGGTGTGGTGCTTTACAGCAGTGGTGTGGTGCTTTACAGCAGCGGTGTGGTGCTTTACAGCAGCGGTGTGGTGCTTTACAGCAGTGGTGTGGTGCTTTACAGCAGTGGTGTGGTGCTTTACAGTAGCGGTGTGGTGCTTTACAGCAGTGGTGTGGTGCTTTACAGTAGCGGTGTGGTGCTTTACAGCAGTGGTGTGGTGCTTTACAGTAGCGGTGTGGTGCTTTACAGCAGCGGTGTGGTGCTTTACAGCTGTGGTGTGGTGCTTTACAGCAGTCGTGTGGTGCTTTACAGCAGCGGTGTGGTGCTTTACAGCAGTGGTGTGGTGCTTTACAGCAGTGGTGTGGTGCTTTACAGTAGTGGTGTGGTGCTTTTACAGCAGCGGTGTGGTGCTTTACAGCAGTGGTGTGGTGCTTTACAGCAGTGGTGTGGTGCTTTACAGCAGCGGTGTGGTGCTTTACAGCAGTGGTGTGGTGCTTTACAGCAGCGGTGTG
This sequence comes from Protomyctophum parallelum, assembly GCF_964188405.1. Taxonomy (NCBI): domain Eukaryota; kingdom Metazoa; phylum Chordata; class Actinopteri; order Myctophiformes; family Myctophidae; genus Protomyctophum; species Protomyctophum parallelum. The sequence goes on along the minus strand of NC_139705.1, from coordinate 49,714,135 downwards.
GTGCTTTACAGCAGTGGTGTGGTGCTTTACAGCAGTGGTGTGGTGCTTTACAGCAGCGGTGTGGTGCTTTACAGCAGCGGTGTGGTGCTTTACAGCAGCGGTGTGGTGCTTTACAGCAGCGGTGTGGTGCTTTACAGCAGCGGTGTGGTGCTTTACAGCAGTGGTGTGGTGCTTTACAGCAGCGGTGTGGTGCTTTACAGCAGTGGTGTGGTGCTTTACAGCAGCGGTGTGGTGCTTTACAGTCCGACACTATCATCATCCTCATCTTCCTCCACGAGACATGAATGCAGTGTGCTATTATTATTATTATTATACAACAGAAAGAGTCACAAGATGTATTCATATTATTGGCCACATAAGACATCTTACGTCGTCATGTTGTGCCCTAAAGTGTAGGGCCCTAAAGTCTATTGTTCCGTCGTCGTTGTTTTTGCACGTCTAATTAGACGTGTGACAACAACAACGACGCAACAATAGGAAGCCTGCAGCTCAGGAGCTATTGCTTTCGGGGGAGGGTTAGTGTTACTTTCGGTCAAATCAGGCGGGACACACCTGGACATATCCAACAGCACACTAAAGTGCCGCCGCGGCACACAGGTTGGGAAACACTGCCCTAAACAACCATTAACCCTCTAAGACCCAGCGTTGCTTTTTTCAACAATTTTATTTTATTTAATTACTAAATTATTATATATTTTTTCTGTTCTTTTTTCACCTAAACGTCATCAGTGATGTTCATTGCAATGCCATATAAATACCCCCCACAGAGGCTGAAATTCACACAAATAAAAAATGTCTGGACTCTGTGCAATTTTGATTTTTTTTTAACCTAAGACTTTTGACCTTTACCCTAATAAAAGTAGGTAAAATAATTGTAATATATGTTTTTTTGTGATCATTGTCTAGAACATGTTTTATTCATTATTGTGAAAGATATCCCCAAAATGTAAATTATTTATTTATTATATTATTATATAATTATTATATAATTATTATACATTTTTCATCAAACTTTATTTTTTTATTTTTTTGTGTACTGTACTTGCGTGAGGTGCCTCGTGCTACAGAAACAGCAGATTGTCTCCTGAACATTCCGTTTCATGACTCAGGATCAGGAACCACACCGTCCCAAAGCTACTTATACATACTTAACCCATTTAGGCCTGACATCGAAATAAAAAAAGCCTTCTAAATCCTGACAGTTTTCTGAAATACCTATGTTTCTAGGCCTATATCACTCAATATTTCATGTCAAGGACCCCAAAAATGATATGTAATTGGCCTCCGAGACCCCCATCTGAAAATATGTTGTTCCAGGGACCCTCCCCAGAAGCAAAGATTTGAGTTAAAAACGTGGAAAATATATTCCAAATTTGAGGCACATTTTCACGATTTTTCAAAAATAGCAGACCTACAAGCTCGCTATGAGCTTGTAGATCTGCTATTTTTCAATAGCTAAATTATAACATAATGTTTAAAACACCAAAAGGGGTGCCCGCCCAAAATGGGTTAAGCATAAATAATGTATTCTGTGCTGACCCTTCCATAAAAGTCTGACTTACTGTCCAGAGACCAGCTGCACTCCTCCTGCTCGGTGCATAGAGAGACAATAGGAGCAGTGTTTATACCAGTCTGCTATATAACCCACGTTGGGCTTGTTTTTCTCTAAAGTATAACTTGGTAAATATTGGTAGTTGCGTTTTTTTGAGGCTTGTGTCTAAAGTTATTATTCAAGTATTTCTATTGAAGTTTGTACATAAGACAGGACAGACAACAGATACATGACACTTACAGAACAGACACAGGACAAACCAACAACAACCAGTACTCAACATTCATGTATGAAATATATAAGTCTGAAATACAATCTGGCTTGTGTCTAAAGTGTAGTTGATGATGACGACGATAACAATAACAACTAGAAAATTACAAAAAAACGTATCCAAAGATTACAAAATATTAAAAGATATGCAGGATAAATAATGGACCTTGATGTGAAAAGGGTTGAAAAGCCACTGCCTATAACGCTATATGCAGAGATAATATACAAGCTTTCTGCCTCGATGACAGAGACGATATGTTCCTCAGGGCGCGCGGTCACGGTAGAGCAGCGACCGCCATAGCTCTACGGAGAGAGAGGCGGTCCTCTGACGCACGCACGCACTGACACGTGCACACACGCACACACACACAGGCTATACAGCCGCTGCCTCCTCTGAGCATTGTTCCTATTAATCACAGAGCCATTTGCGATGCTGCATTAAACCCAGTGCAATGTATCAGATGTGAAGAATGATGATTAGCAGAGCAGAGGGAAATCGATGATTATCACCACACTATTAACCCATTCTGACCGGGCACCCATTTTGGTGTTGGCATCATGTTATGCTTTAGCTATTGAAAAATAGCAGATCTACAAGCTCATATCGCGCCACCGAGTGGCGCGATATGAGCTTGTAGGTCTGCTATTTTTTGAAAAATCGAAGAACAACTGACATTTTTAGAATCTGATCTCAGGTCAGAATGGGTTCGTCAGACCAGTGTGTGTCCGGCGGAAACCTCGTATGAATCTGATCTCAGATCAGAATGGGTTAATGGTCCCCTCTGCAGGAGCTCCAGCTCACAGCTCAGCAGAGGTGGAAAGTACATTGAGTACTGTACTTAAGTAAATCTTTGAGGTGTTTGTATACTTTACTGGAGTATTTCCAATGTCCAATACTTTTACTCTATAATACTACTTCTACACTCCACTACAGCTCAGAGGCAAATATTGTATACTTTTACTCCACTACAATTATTTGAAGATTGATTCTGAATCCCACAGGCAGCCAGTGGAGAATGGCGTGGGATGGGGGTGATATGGGTATGGGCGCGTTTTCTGCTGTTGGTCAGGAGCCTGGCAGCGGCATTCTGGACCAGTTGTATAAGCGGGACATGGATCTCTGTGATAAACAGGTGTACAGACCGTTGCAGTAATCTAATTGGGAGGTTATGAAGGCATGAATGATTTTCTCTAAATCTGCAAATGACAGGACGGATTTGATTTTCGCAATGGTTCTAAGCTGGCAAAAACATGACTGAACAACTTGTTTTAACTAAAAGTAAGATCTGAGTCAAAGAAAACTCCTAGATCTTTGGCGATTGGTTGCACAGCACTCGATAGCCTGCGAAGGTCGTCTCTTAACGGGGTTGTGAGAAAGAGAAAAATCTCAGTTTTGTCAGGATTAAGTTGGAGGAAGTTTTGATGTCGGCAAGGCAGGCCCTTAGACCGTCTAAGCTTCCTGTGATTGGGGATTCGACCGGGACACACATTTGTGAGTCATCCGCATAGCAGTGAAAATGGAGTTTATGCTTGCGGATGATGTGACCTAGATCGAGCATATAGATGGAGAACAGACACGTTTCAAGGACAGAGTCCTGCGGGACGCCACATGTAAGAGGGGGAAGAGGTGTCCCCTAAGAGGGGCTGAGGGGGAAGAGGTGTCCCCTAAGAGGGGCTGAGGGGGAAGAGGTGTCCCCTAAGAGGGGCTGAGGGGGAAGAGGTGTCCCCTAAGAGGGGCTGAGGGGGAAGAGGTGTCCCCTAAGAGGGGCTGAGGGGGAAGAGGTGTCCCCTAAGAGGGGCTGAGGGGGATAGAGGTCTCCCCTGAGGCAACAGAGAAGGTTCTGTTGCTCAGGTAAGAGGGGCTGAGGGGGATAGAGGTCTCCCCTGAGGCAACAGAGAAGGTTCTGTTGCTCAGGTAAGAGCGCAGGAGTACGCCAGCCCATGTTTGCAGACGAGCCAGCAGGATGGAGTGGTCGACCGTGTCAAAGGCCGCACTAAGGTCTAACAGCACTAGTATAATTATGACACAGTCACCATCATCTAATGACAGTACAGGAGATCAGGCATCCCTGGAACAATATTTACATAATATATATACAGTCACCATCATCTAATGACAGTACAGGAGATCAGGCATCCCTGGAACAATATTTACATAATATATATACAGTCACCATCATCTAATGACAGTACAGGAGATCAGGCATCCCTGGAACAATATTTACATAATATATATACAGTCACCATCATCTAATGACAGTACAGGAGATCAGGCATCCCTGGAACAATATTTACATAATATATATACAGTCACCATCATCTAATGACAGTACAGGAGATCAGGCATCCCTGGAACAATATTTACATAATATATATACAGTCACCATCATCTAATGACAGTACAGGAGATCAGGCATCCCTGGAACAATATTTACATAATATATATACAGTCACCATCATCTAATGACAGTACAGGAGATCAGGCATCCCTGGAACAATATTTACATAATATATATACAGTCACCATCATCTAATGACAGTACAGGAGATCAGGCATCCCTGGAACAATATTTACATAATATATATACAGTCACCATCATCTAATGACAGTACAGGAGATCAGGCATCCCTGGAACAATATTTACATAATATATATATACAGTCACCATCATCTAATGACAGTATAGGAGATCAGGCATCCCTGGAACAATATTTTCAGATTGGGGTCCAAATACAGACAATTCTGGGGATCCTTCACATGAAAAAGTTTGAGCACCACTGACTTATTGTTGAATCTGGTCTCAGGTCTTAATGGGTTAAAGGCACAGTACGTAACTTTGGCCCACAGGGACAGAGGTGAAACAAAGATGTGAATCTGTTGTAACAGGTTATTTTAATGGTCGGATGTCAAAACCCTCATCACCTCAGTGCACATCGCTCCACTTAACCTTAGCGGGTCAGGTGTGTGTGTGTGTGTGTGTGTGTGAGGGGGGGGGGGGGGGACAGTGAATACCTTTGGGGCGAGGCCAAAGCGCCCGTCTCGCCTTCACATCCCCCAGGGGGTGAAATGCATCTGTCACCCACGATTTATGATCCGTCCGTACAATGTAGCGTTGGACCTATGAATAAGTCATCGTGTGTGCGTGCGTGCGTGCGTGCGTGCACGCTGCAGCAGCAGACGGAGGTCTTTACTTATGCATGAGACCGGCGGTCTCTCCAGCTGACGGTTGTTTTGATTCTTTCCATGTGAGATCACTGATCTCAGATCAGATTGCTGTGAGATCTGGCCTGCCATCACTGGCATGCAGGCTTCATGGCAGGATGAAAGGAGCCCTGAATTAACCCACGACATTCCTATGCAGGAATACACTGTCGTCAGTCGGCACATCAACCGGTCTTTCTGTTAAAGGGACACTTCACCCTTTTTGCAAAAAAATATATGTTAATGACGTTTAGAAGCTTTAGATCACTTTCCTGGGGGTATTTATGTGTGTAATATGTGGTTTTAGTTATTTTAGATTGTAGCAGTGAGCCTGTTGTCTCTGATGTCATGGACACTGGTCTCACTACCTTCCTGGACTACAATTCCCATAATTCTTTGGTGCACTGCTCCTCCTTGCGGATAGGGGGAGAGCTGTCTTACTGAGACAACATGTAGTCCAGGAAGGAAGTGAGCCCAGTGTCCATGACATCAGAGACAACAGGCTCACTGCTACAATCTAAAATATCTAAAACCACATATTACACACATTTATTACCCCCAGGAAAGTGTTCTAAAGCTTCTAAACGTCATTAACATATATTTTTTTGCAAAAAGGGTGAAGTGTCCCTTTAAGCACACCTTTTTTTCTTTCTTTTTTGGCTTCTTTTATGGAGGGATAGACAGTAGGCTGACAGGAAATGGGGAGAGAGATGGGGGGGTCGGGAGTCGAACCCGCGGCACACTGCCAGACTGGATTACCAGTCTGGACCGCTGAGCCGCGGCCCAGGCCTAAGCACACATGTTTGTCTTGTTCCCTCAACAAACAATAGTCTTTTATTTTTTAATTTTATATTATTTATATCCGTGTTAATTTTGTCGACCATAATCCAAAATGTGCGGTGAAAGTTCATTGAGTTATTGTGGGCTCAGGGATGGTTTGGTTTTGCCTGAAGGCTGTCGTGCTTGGATGACGCAGCGTGGTGGTGCGTCAGAGTTGTTTGTGTTAACATGTGCTGAAGAGGTTGTGAATAAACGGAGCGACCGGTGGCGTTCCAGTGATATAACTCCTTGTCATCTGTCCTTATAAAGAGAGTCTAAAGCCTGCATATTCTTCTAGCTGCGGCCGGCGCTACATTATGACCTTTTAAAGGCTATACGATTCTTCTTAAAACGCAGATAAGTTATATATCAGAGTTGCCAGGGCAATGCAAACTGAGAGAGTTACTTTTTCCCCATAACTGGCCTCTCTTCCCCCGGCTTTAGGATTGTTCTCCTGACCACTTGATTCTGGTTGTCCCGATGACCAAGGCAGTGCTGTAGCACTGTAGTCCAGCCCTCAAATGTGTAGAATCTGATCTGGTTCAGGCGTCTAATACGGATGCCTCCTGATTGAAGCACGCCCAGCTGGGCAGAGACATGTGGGAGCGCCAGGGCCAGCTGGAGGGTTTCTGTCTCCACACTGTGCAGCCTGTTGGGAACGCCACAGTCCGAGCTGGCAACGGGAACGCCGTCAGTCAGTCAGTCAGGGGGAAAGAGATGTCTGGAAGCTGCTGACCGCTACGACCTGACCCAATGAGCAGTCCAACATGGGTGGATGGATGGATGGGCCTTAAAACACATCTTTCTTCCATTGCTTTATTATTCGGTTGGCTTTTTTTTCTTTTCTTATGGCCTTATCTCTTTTAATGTATATATCGTCGCTGTTGCATTTATGTCCAAAACAGCAAAGTGGAAAATATAACCTGTTCCAATGGTCAAGACCTACCCCCCCCCCCACACACACACACACACACACACACACACATTTTTATGTCAGTGCTCAAAGATTTGCACCACATTTCTTGATTTTTCAAAAATAGATCTAGTAGATCTGCTATTTTCCAATAGCTAAAGTATAACAATGATTAATCCCGTCCTGAATGGGTTAAACCAGCCTCCGTTTTCTGGGGAAAACATGGGCTGAAAATCGATCTGCCAGCTTTCAATGTTTTGTAGCGAAGGTATTGATAAGGTATTGATAAGGTATTGATAGAGTGAAAACATAAAGGTCACTATAGAGCCATGAGGAAGTATATGAGCATAGGGTTTAAGGGGTTAATCTAAACGTCAGGTCATATAGTCTGGAGGGGTGCGATTATGCCATTATAAATTAAAAACTCACACCTGTGTGAACTGAGTGGTGCAACTCCCCTCTCTCCCCCCCCCCCCCCCCCCCCCCTCTCTCTCTCTCTCTCTCTCTCTCTCTCTCTCTCTCTCTCTCTCTCTCATTAGCAGGCAACAGTGCAGCACTATCTCTCTCTCTGTTTCTGGCACAACAGCGCCCCTACTGGTACTAATAGTCATACTGGTGCTCACAGTCACACATAGGTGCCTGGGTGGGTTAACGTCACATGGCGCACGAACACGGACATTGCTGTTCCTTGGAGTGGTTGCACCACTCAGAAACGTTGTCATTGACCGATGTGAGAGACATTTAATTGGAGAATTGACGTTCTTGGCCTGGCTGGCAGCGCAAGCACAAGACAACACATGATGCACGTCAGCCTATAGGAGTATATAAGAGATTATCTGAAGACAGACAGACAGACGCACAGGCCGAATGCATTATCTCATGTGGGAGATAACGTGTGCGTGTGCGTGCGTGCGTGCGTGTGTGCGCGTGTGTGTGTGTGTGTGTCCATGTGCGTGTTATGAGATCACATGATAGGTGGCACACAGAGAGAGAGGGGGAGAGGGAGAGGGAGAGAGAGAGAGAGAGAGAGAGAGAGAGAGAGGTGGCAGGCAATAAAGCAGCCCATCAATCAGTTAAAGGAGTGTCCTTCCAGCTCTAGAAGGGGTGTGTGTGTGTGTGTGTGTGTGTGTGTGTGTGTGTGTGTGTGTGTGTGTGTGTGTGTGTGTGTGTGTGTGTGTTCTATCTCATCTATTCCCATGCAGCTCAAGGAGAGATGGCACTGGTTCAAACGATGTCTTTGTCATTGACACACCTTTAACTTTGATGTGGACTTTGGTCGTTCAGTTCGCCTTATGTACTGTAGGCTACTGTACGTACTTTAACCCATTCTGACCTGAGATCAGATTCATACGAGGTTTCCGCCGGACACACACTGGTCTGTTGAACCCATTCTGACCTGAGATCAGATTCTAAAAATGTCAGTCGTTCTTCGATTTTTCAAAAATAGCAGACCTACAAGCTCGTATCGCGCCACTCGGTGGCGCGATATGAGCTTGTAGATCTGCTATTTTTAAATAGCTAAAGCACGACATGATGCCGACACCAAAACGGGTGCCCGGTCAGAATGGGTTAACGAGGTTATTGCATTTATCGATTCGTCTCGTTCAGAATGTTTGTTTCTTCATACTAGTTTTCATTAGCTTTCGAAGCAGGTCTGGTTAGTTTAATTTGGTATTGGATTGCATTTAGTGTTTGCATGAAGTGGTTTGTCAAAAAGGAGATTCCATTTACAATTCAGCTAGTGAACGGACCGTGTACTGTACTGCATTATAGAAACACTTGTTACAAGTAGAGATACTGTATCAGTAAAGTATCGGTATCGGCCCTTATTTGTCATATCGGGTCATATCGGTATCTGCGATTATGCCAGTCTAACCACAGATCCCACACAGGGGTAAGGAGTTGACACTATGGCATGTATAGTTAATTGGGGCATGTGGAGTTTGCTTTGGAGTTGCACAAAGTGCAAGTGCACATTTGAGTCAGGAGAATGTTGTGTTTTGAGTATAAACACAACATGAGATGTATAGCTAGATAGCTATAAACACAACACGAGATGTATAGCTAGATAGCTATAAACACAACATGAGATGTATAGCTAGATAGCTATAAACACAACATGAGATGTATAGCTAGATAGCTATAAACACAACACGAGATATATAGGCTAGATAGCTATAAACACAACACGAGATATATAGCTAGATAGCTATAAACACAACATGAGATATATAGCTAGATAGCTATAAACACAACACGAGATGTATAGCTAGATAGCTATAAACACAAGACGAGATATATAGCTATATAGCTATATAGCTTTAAACACAACACAAGATATATAGCTATATAGCTTTAAACACAACACAAGATATATAGCTATAAACACAACACGAGATATATAGCTAGATAGTTACTGTATAAACAAACAACACGAGATCACACTGGTATAGGTATTCGGTATCGGGATCAGATGAGAAATGAAAAAGTATCGGGACATCCCTAGTTACAGGTAAAAAGGTAAAAATGTGACTTAAAAAGTAAAACTACTCCTCCTTGTATACCTCTCCAACTTGTCCATATCTGTTCCAGCTGCACTGGGCACGCTGAACTCATTTAGTTGTATTGCAGGATACAAACTTAACCTTGGCAAAAGTGAACTTTTCCCTCTGGGTACAACAGCCCAAAGCTATTCTTTACATAATATCCCATTTAAAATATCTGCTCATGGCTTTACATATTTAGGAATTCAAGTTACAAGTGATTTCAACAATCTGTTCGAGGCCAATGTTGAGCCATGCCTACTTTGTATGCGACAGGTCACTGCTTCCACTAAACTAAAGGATTAACTCTGCTAAAATGAACACTCTACTTAAGTTCTCCTACTTATTTCAGTGCATACCGACTTTTCTCCCACAGACGTTCTTTACCCCATTCTGACCTGAGATCAGATTCATACGAGGTTTCCGCCGGACACACACTGGTCTGATGAACCCATTCTGACCTGAGATCAGATTCTAAAAATGTCAGTCGCTCTTCGATTTTTCAAAAATAGCTGACCTACAAGCTCGTATCGCGCCACTCGGTGGCGCGATATGAGCTTGTAGATCTGTTATTTTTAAATAGCTAAAGCATAACATGATGCTGACACCAAAATGGGTGCCCGGTCAGAATGGGTTAAGTCATTTAGGCCTAGCTTGTGCTAGACAAGGCCTATACTCCAGTGTAAAGTCGTACATCGGACCCACTGGACGAAAGCTAAGCTGTCAAGGATACAGTATATACGATAACATTGATCCCACCTGTGAAGAATGACATCAGACACCACCGCTAACACAAGTTTTGCTCATGTTCGTCTCTGAGCACATTCTGGACTGAAATCTTTGCGACACTCAAATCTTGGAAACTAGAAAAAGTGCTCTTTAGAGCACAGGTGACTGTGGCTCAGGAGGTAGAGCAGGTCGTCCAATGATCCATGGGTCGGCGGTTCGAATCCCGGCTCCTCCTGTCTACATGTGGAAGTGTCCTTGGGCAAGACACTGAACCCCAAATTGCTCCCGATGTGCTGGTTGGTACCATGCATGGTTTCCCCTGCCATCGGTGTATGAATGTGTGTGTGAATGGGTGAATGTAATGCACAATCTATGTAAAGTGCCTTGGATAAAGGCGCTATATAAATGCACCATTTACCATTTACAGGTCACCATGCACCAGGTCAGGAATGTTTGTTGTGGGCGTGCATTGTTTGGTATTGAGTGATGATCGATTGATTGATTGATTGATTGATTGATTGATTGATTGGCTGGCTGTATGCGTCCGCTAGAGGCGGGATCAACGCGTATGATGACATATTGAAGCGCTGCCACAGTGCAAATGTAAACACAGCCTAACAGGACTATACAACTCAAAAGTATTATGGAGATATCAACATGTTTGTCCCACTGCTTTTTCCGGTTTATCATTTCTGCTTGAGAGAGACCAGATCCAGGCAGGAGGAGGTCTTGCAATCTGGCGGAGTCGGGTTACATTTTGTGGCATACTGTAGGAGCGAAATTAATTTAGTCCCTTGTTAGTGCAGAAAAGGCAGGGGTGAGGTACGTGGCATAGAAGTAGCAGTTGCCAATAGACATAGACTTACTGCAGCTGGAACTTGTAGAGTATTTCTTACAGGATGGAAGAAAAAGAAAATGTCTTTCACAAAAGTTGGCCTTGATGGCGCTCTGAAATGCAGAATTAAAAGAATGCAGGCCAGACATTTTTCCGTGGCCTCTATGGAGTGTGCTTACAAAGTGTTATGCAGATGCTGGTGCAGTTATAGATCAAGACGCGACTCTGCCTGTTATAGCGCCACCATTAGGCTGATTTGAAGAAATGTAGGAATATGGACAAAATGTACACTAGTATGTATGCTGTAAAAAAAATGTCTTTCAAAAATCAGCCGCCTGGTGGCGCTATAATGTGAACATTTCTATTATATTATTTATATTATAATGTGAACATTTTGGGCAGAGGTTCGGAATTGGCATCGAGGGAGTGTCTGCACAGTTTGGCTGCGATCAAACCAACATGCCAGAGATTAGCTGTTCACAGACGGGGATACGAACGGACGGACTGCAACACATCCTCTCCCCATGCCTTCGGGCCTGATGGAAACAATGATGTCGCTGGCTTCTATTGAAAATGAATGGTAGCCTGTAGACTTTGTATCTGCCAGTGTGAACACAGAAACATTCACCTCAACCAGGTATCTTGTTGGTTTTTAGATTGCGTAAAATATGCCATTTATTACTTGCGGCGGTGGCTCAGGGGTAGAGTGGCTGGATGGTAACTGCAAGGTTGCCAGTTCGAACCCTGTGGGCTCCCCCAGAGTTAGTGTCGAAGTGTCCTTGAGCAAGACACTGAACCCCAAATTGCTCGCGATGTGCTGGTTGGTTGGTATCCGCCGCCATCGGTGAAGGAATGTCTGTGTGAATGGGTGATCATCGGTGAAGGAATGTCTGTGTGAATGGGTGATCATCGGTGAAGGAATGTCTGTGTGAATGGGTGATCGACAATCTATGTAAAGCGCCTTGGATAAAGGCGCTATATAAATGCTCTCTTGACAAATTACTAAATTCTATGTCTTGGATGGAACGGAATGGTGTCGGTTTCCTTCTTTTTGGTACATGGATGAACAAAACATTGTCAAGGCGTACAGCTTTGTTCTTTGTGTTTCTCGGTGATAATCCAACAATGCTCTGGGGGTTCAGACCAGCCAGTCATTGTTTGTCAGTCGTATTGTGAGTCAACGACATTGCAAATTGCAACCCATGGTTAACGCTGACAATACAACTGGCAGTGAATGTTTGAGCTGAATTGTGCGTATATAGTTCATCATGTAAATGCCACCACAATAGAACGGAGAGGGTTGTTATGTATGGGGTTTGGCCAAAATAACAAAATAATAATTGTTACAGAAAAAAGGATTCATATACTGTACGCATGTTAAAAATACAATGAATGAGACACGTTGCTGTTCCTGTTTTCATTACGGACAGAAAGATTGTCTTTTTGTATTTCTGTATGTTTTCCTTTCTCCAGTATTGTCTCTGCGTTGGGGAAGAGTGGGTGGGCATAGTGGGTGGATGGGAGGAAAATGAAGGGTGCCAATAGAGCACCGAAGTCTGACGTCACTTTCAGTAGAGGGCATCAGTCCCCAGGTTCATGTATGTTTTTAGTTGCATTGAAATCGCCATAGGAGGATTTTTAGATTGCTTCATATAAGAACTGTGTTTGAAAAATAAACATGTCATCCCGGCCGCTTCACTCATATGGATATGAAGAATCAACTGACTGAGAGAAAACGCTAATGTTACTGCTGCTGAATTAGTTACATTTTCGCTAGAAGCAGACTGTATCATATATGAGTGACTGACTGTTGCAAACGATACAGAGACACCTCCCTGACAATAACGCCGAGACAGCTTGTTTATTTTTGGACCACAACGCTTATAGTAGACGATATTAAGATCACCCCATGTTATTCTCCATAGAGAAATTACTTCCGCGAACCAGGGGAATGGAAGGGATGAGCGAGTTACGTCAGGACTTCGGTGCTCTATTCCTATGTATTAACAAATGTATATGTTGACATGAACAAGGACCCCACATGGGCCACATTAGTGGCAGCGGTGGCCGAACGGATTGCGGAGCGGTCTTGATACCCGGAAGGTCGCCAGTTCGAATCAGCGGTCCGACACGTTAAAGATTACCACCGCTGAAGTGCCCTTGGACAAGGCATTGAACCACTACCATGAAATGTTCTATATGAAATAAGCAGGGCCTGGCTGTAAACAAGTATCTGATGCTTAGTCCAGTTACCCTGGGTAAACATAGTACCTTTCCTTTCCTTTTTGGGAGGGGATTTCTTTTTTTTTAAAACCCAATAAAAAAAAATATATATATAAAAAAAAAGAAAGCTTGTCCTTGCAGAGAGAGCAGTACTGTGCCTTTGATGTAGTTATGATGGTCCACGAAGCCAACCCGAAATGAAAAATGCAAAGAATTCATGTTTATCAGAATAGTATCGGCTCCTTTGGGTCGTATAGCGCAGCTGAACACAACAAGCTCACACACGGCCTGATCAAGTCCAAGGCCCAGTTCGCCCACAGTGCAACCAGTCTCCCGTTCATCATTAAACTCGTTAAAAACCCTTGCTGTGCATTGTGTATTGATATGTACTGTAGGCACATATTGTGTGCCGTGATACATTAACCCATTTTGACCTGGGAACGATTCTGCAACTGTCTTCAGAATCCTGACTGTTTTCTTGCAAAAATCTATGTTTTTCTATGTCAGTCGTTCTCAAACACTTTCATGTCACTTTTCACGATTCTTAAAAAAAAATAGCAGACCTACAAGCTCGTAGCGCGGCACTCGGTGCCGCGCTTCGAGCTTGTAGGTCTGCTTTAATTTTTCAATTATAGCTAAAGCATAGCATAATGCTATAACACCAAAAGGGGTTCCCGCCAAAAATGGGTTAAATGGATGGAATTAGAGTGGCGTTTTTATTTGGCGCTCCTTTACTACGCCCGGGCAAAGCACTGACTAATTAAGGCTCGTAGGGATTACGTTACGCAGCCACTCCTCATGGCTGTTAATGAAGCTTTCCACTGGAGTTCTCATTAAAGCATTCTGGGCGGGAACCCCTTTTGGTGTTAGCATTACGTTATGTTTTAGCTATTGAAAAATAGCAGACCTACAAGCTCATAGCGCGCCACCGAGTGGCGCGCTACGAGCTTGTAGGTCTGCTATTTTTGAAAAATTGAAGAACGGCTGACACAGAAACATAGCTTTTTCAGAAAACTGTCAGGATGTAGAAGACATTTTTAGAATCTGATCTCAGGTCAGAATGTGTTAAAGCAGCACTGTACTCTAAAAGGGGGAGGAAGGGATTAAGGCCGAGGAATAGCTGTGTCTGTTGAGGAGCGAGGACGGCTGAATTAAATACAGATGAGCTTCCCATGTAACCACTGCACCAACATACATGTAAACCCATGCACCAACATACATGTAACCCATGCACCAACATACATGTAACCCATGCACCAACATACATGTAACCCATGATGCACCAACATACATGTAAACCCATGCACCAACATACATGTAACCCATACACCAACAATCCAACATACATGTAACCCATGCACCAACATACATGTAACCCATGCACCAACATACATGTAACCCATACACCAACATACATGTAACCCAGGCACCAACATACCATATGTAGGCCTACTGTGTTGTCACAGATTAAAATAGGGTGCATTTTGCATAGTTAAGGGACGCAATAAACCAACGGCCTCTGCATCCACGGGATGCACTACTGTACCACTGTTACTGTACTGTTTTGTATGCTAAATTATTTTACTAGCTTTAGTTATAATAATCATTTCTTCTCCTGTTTTCTACATGAATATAACCACATTATAACCATATAAAATTAAATGGGAGTTAAATGCTGCAATATGACTCCTAACGTGGTTGAAGTGGGACTCATAAAATGTCCCTGGGACTCGTCTAAAAGACCATCCCTGCATCCTGGGACTCATTTCTAAAAGACCATCCCTGCATCCTGGGACTCATTTCTAAAAGACCATCCCTGCATCCTGGGACTCATTTCTAAAAGACCATCCCTGCATCCTGGGACTCATTTCTAAAAGACCATCCCTGCATCCTGGGACTCATTTCTAAAAGACCATCCCTGCATCCTGGGACTCATTTCTAAAAGACCATCCCTGCATCCTGGGACTCATTTCTAAAAGACCATCCCTGCATCCTGGGACTCATTTCTAAAAGACCATCCCTGCATCCTGGGACTCATTTCTAAAAGACCATCCCTGCATCCTGGGACTCATTTCTAAAAGACCATCCCTGCATCCTGGGACTCATTTCTAAAAGACCATCCCTGCATCCTGGGACTCATTTCTAAAAGACCATCCCTGCATCCTGGGACTCATTTCTAAAAGACCATCCCTGCATCCTGGGACTCATTTCTAAAAGACCATCCCTGCATCCTGGGACTCATTTCTAAAAGACCATCCCTGCATCCTGGGACTCATTTCTAAAAGACCATCCCTGCATCCTGGGACTCATTTCTAAAAGACCATCCCTGCATCCCGGGACTCATTTCTAAAAGACCATCCCTGCATCCTGGGACTCATTTCTAAAAGACCATCCCTGCATCCTGGGACTCATTTCTAAAAGACCATCCCTGCATCCTGGGACTCATTTCTAAAAGACCATCCCTGCATCCTGGGACTCATTTCTAAAAGACCATCCCTGCATCCTGGGACTCATTTCTAAAAGACCATCCCTGCATCCTGGGACTCATTTCTAAAAGACCATCCCTGCATCCTGGGACTCATTTCTAAAAGACCATCCCTGCATCCTGGGACTCATTTCTAAAAGACCATCCCTGCATCCCGGGACTCATTTCTAAAAGACCATCCCTGCATCCTGGGACTCATTTCTAAAAGACCATCCCTGCATCCCGGGACTCATTACATTGAAAACCTATTTAAACATCACTGGGTGTGTAGTATTTTCATGTAAGAAAAACAAAGTAAGGGGAGAAGAGAGGCGAGGAGGGGATGGAAAGCGCCTTCACCACAACAAGTACAAGTCAAGGGTTTTCTTCTGTTTTGGGTCTTCTTACCGTCTTAGATATTTACAAGCTTTTTTTGCAAGCTAACGGTACAACAACATATTTTATTTAAGGGCATTAGGCATTAGTCAAGGTGCTATAGGACATGGATTAAGTGAAAAGAGTCAGTGTGTGTCAGCCACATAGAAGACTGACTGACGTGAGTGAGTGAGAGAGAGGTAGAGCGAAAAACATAAATAAATGTCTGAGCATCTGAGCTGGATGTTTCATCTTCAAATCTCATCCCGACAACAAACCATACAAAGCATCCGCGGTGTGTTCTACTGCGCAGTGCAGGGCGTTGTGACATTAATCCATTTTGAGCGGGAACCCCTTTTTGGTGTTTGGCATTATGTTATGCTTTAGCTATTGAAAAATAGCAGATCTACAAGCTCATAGCGCGCCACCGAGTGGCGCGCTACGAGCTTGTAGGTCTGCTATTTTTGAAAAGTCGTGAAAATGTGGAACAATTCTTTGAATATATATTTCAGAGCGAACATTTTTAACTAAAATATTGGCTTCTGGGGGGGGGGGGGTCCCTGGAACTACATATTTTGAGATGGGGGTCCGTGGCCCAATAGAGATAATTCTGAGGGTCCTTGACATGAAAAAGGTTGAGGAGCGCTGACACATAGAAACATGGGTTTTTCAGAAAACTGTCAGGATGTATAGTCTAAGACATTTTTAGAATCTGATCTCGGGTCAGAATGGATTAAGTGGGTTTCTCTCTGAGAGGATGATGACCCCCTCAGTGTGTGTAAATCCCACGGTGGCCACAGATCAGAGCCGGGCTGCGGGCGGCAGCTGTCCACGGCTCCGCTGCGTATATATATATTCCAGTCGGCCCCGTTACCGTTACGGCCCCGAGGCATTACATACACCAGAGGAAATGAATACAGTATGCTGTGATCCACCCCGTGTCCAGAGATTAGAGCCTCCCAGTGTTTATCCCATTCTGAACGGGCACCCATTTTGGTGTTAGCATCATGTCGTGCTTTAGCTATTTAAAAATAGCAGATCTACAAGCTCATATCGCGCCACCGAGTGGCGCGATACGAGCTTGTAGGTCTGCTATTTTTGAAAAATCGAAAAACGACTGACATTTTTAGAATCTGATCTCAGGTCAGAATGGGTTCGTCAGACCAGTGTGTGTCCAGTGGAAACCTCGTATGAATCTGATCTCAAGTCAGAATGGGTTATATATCGGCAGCATGTGTTCCAAACGCAACAGGCCAATCACTGCACCATATGGTGGTCGTCAGGCAGGCAGTATGTGCACCATACTACAACAACAAGCATTGGTGGAAAGTAACAAAGTACATCTACTTAAGTACTGTACTTAAGTACAATTTGACCTGAGATCAGATTCTAAAAAATGTCTTCTACATCCTGACAGTTTTCTGAAAAAGCTATGTTTCTATATGTCAGTCGTTCTTCTTCGATTAAAAAAAATAGCAGACCTACAAGCTCGTAGCGCGCCACTCGGTGGCGTGCTATGAGCTTGTAGATCTGCTATTTTTCAATAGCTATAAAGCATATCATAATTGCTAACACCAAAAGGGGTTCCCGTCCAAAATGGGTAAAAGTACACTTTTAAGGCATTCGTACCTTACTTGAGTATCTCCTATTTCCAATACTTTTACTTCTACTCCACTACACCTCAGTGTGTGGTTGTGTGTGTGTGTGTGTGTATGTGTGTGCTACAGCTGCGCCCTGTGTGTGTGTGTGTGTGTGTGTGTGTGTGTGTGCTACAGCTGCGCCCTCTGGTGGCGGGCGGGTGGTGTAACAGCGTGACACACACACACACACACAGACATTCAGCCCTTGCTGTCATAGTAAGTGGCTCACTGCGTTCGCAATAAGGGTATTCACTGAAAAACACTGGCAGTGGCAGAACAAATAATGAAAGGCTATACCAGGCAGTTAAAGCTGGGGCCTTCAGCCCCTGCCCCTTTTACCCATCTGTAACCGCTCCTATCCAGCAGAATAACAAACGCTCCACCTGATATCTAAGTTAAAGCTGGGGCCTTCAGCCCCTGCCCCTTTTACCCATCTGTAACCGCTCCTATCCAGCAGAATAACAAACGCTCCACCTGATATCTAAGTTAAAGGGGCCTTCAGCCCCTGCCCCTTTTACCCATCTGTAACCGCTCCTATCCAGCAGAATAACAAACGCTCCAACTGATATCTCGAGGTTATTTATCTCGCCAAGACAACGTTAAAAACTGCAACACAAAACACAACAATATTCTTTTAAACACAATCAATTTAAACATGAAATATGAATGTCCTTGTTGTCAGTCAATCATGATGTCCCTTTAACCCATTCTGAACGGGAACATATTTTGGTGTTAGCATCATGTTATGCTTTAGCTATTTAAAAATAGCAGATCTACAAGCTCACAGCGACTGACATTTTTAGAATCTGATCTCAGGTCAGAATGGGTTCATCAGACCAGTGTGTGTCCAGTGGAAACCTCGTATGAATCTGATCTCAGGTCAGAATGGGTTAAAGTTTCCATGAATCATGAAATGTCCGGATTATAAACAAACACAATGACACGTACACAAACAATTGAACCATCGACGGAATTACAACACTGTTTACAAACAAAGAGAACAACAACATGTAACGTACCGTACTGTGCGCCTTCTGCAGATTATTTTAGGAGAGCTACGTTATCTTCTCTTATATTCTTTATTTAAGGACACTCTTTTTAGACGTGGGAAAAGAGCTCCTTGCACCACTACACTGAAACTCAGCTTGTTGTGACCAGGGGGGCAGTCAGACAGATATTTTGTGAAGCCTGAAACTCCTGAAAGTTCATATAATGGCCTGTTGTGGCGCTGTCATTGGGCCCAGAAAAACCCATAGCCCCATAGAAGTCCATGTATTTGGGCCCAACTTCACCTAGACTGTATTACCTTAATAAACATGGTCATGAATACTTTCTGCTTCCAGTCACTAGTTTAAAGTCTCATTTCTAATGTCATAATATTCTTTTTGGAAAATTATGGTCCCATTTATTAAAAAAATGACCATAAAGTCGCGCATGTTCTGAGGGGCGTGGCTACCGTTACAGTCTATGATCGGGATTCCCCTCCCACTCGAGTCAAAATAAAAACTAACGGAGAAGAAGGGGGGAAGTCCCGCCTCGTTGTCTGGGCCAGCCAATGGCCAGCTGTGCCAAAACGGAGCCAGCCAATGGCCAGCTGGGCCCAAACGGATCTAGAAAGATGGCGACTTACAGTGCAGGAATAACAGGCTTCATTTTACGTCCATGTTAGACCCGGGGAACGCTTTGTCCATATTTTTTTTACAGTCTATGGTTGTGACTGAGTTCAGCTCACACAGGTGCCATGAATGCTGCCTCACTCTAATCACAGGGCTCTGCTCCTGCATGCCCTTCTAGGTCATAATGAACACACACAGCATGCAAATACAATATGTACCCAAATAAACATACATATAATGTTCACATATTATACATTTTCAGAAAGGTAAGCAATAAAATAAAATATTACAAAATACCCATTGCCGGGACAGCTACACCATCTGTAAAACAACTGCCCTCTCCAGACCATGAATGCACTAGTTACTATGGAAACAACTGCCCTCTCCAGACCATGAATGCACTAGTTACTATGGAAACAACTGCCCTCTCCAGACCATGAATGCACTAGTTACTATGGAAACAACTGCCCTCTCCAGACCATGAATGCACTAGTTACTATGGAAACAACTTCCCTCTCCAGACCATGAATGCACTAGTTACTATGGAAACAACTGCCCTCTCCAGACCATGAATGCAGTAGTTACTATGGAAACAACTGCCCTCTCCAGACCATGAATGCACTAGTTACTATGGAAACAACTGCCCTCTCCAGACCATGAATGCAGTAGTTACTATGGAAACAACTGCCCTCTCCAGACCATGAATGCACTAGTTACTATGGAAACAACTGCCCTCTCCAGACCATGAATGCACTAGTTACTATGGAAACAACTGCCCTCTCCAGACCATGAATGCACTAGTTACTATGGAAACAACTGCCCTCTCCAGACCATGAATGCAGTAGTTACTATGGAAACAACTGCCCTCTCCAGACCATGAATGCACTAGTTACTATGGAAACAACTGCCCTCTCCAGACCATGAATGCACTAGTTACTATGGAAACAACTGCCCTCTCCAGACCATGAATGCACTAGTTACTATGGAAACAACTGCCCTCTCCAGACCATGAATGCACTAGTTACTATGGAAACAACTGCCCTCTCCAGACCATGAATGCAGTAGTTGCTATGGAGAAATGCCCCCCTTTTCCATTCCATGGGAATTAAGGCACCATTGAGAATTTCCTTTTCCCGAACTCTCCTGAACTTGAACGCAGCATTTTTCGTAGAAAGAATAATGTCGAACGCTGCGACACATTGCGAGCTTGTAGATCTGCTGTTTTTGCTTTTTTTGTGCCAAAAGTGCCCTTTTAGGGAATTTCAGCCCCTGCCTGTCTATAACATTCTCTGCACGTCGCTGCCCGCGGATGCTGTAATGTTAACGCATTTTGGACTGAGGTCGATTAAAAAAAAAAAAGGCTTCTAAATCCTAACAGTTTTCTGAAAAACCCATGTTTCTATGTCAGTGGTGCTCAACCTTTTTCATGTCAAGGACACCCAGAATTATCTCTATTGGGCCACACGGACCCCCATCTCAAAATATGTAGTTCCAGGGACTCCCCAGAATCTAATATTTTAGTTAAAAATGTTTGCTCGGAAATATATATCCAAAGATTTGCACCACATTTTTACGACTTTTCAAAAAATAGCAGACCTACAAGCTCATAGCGCGCCACTCGGTGGCGCGCTATGAGCTTGTAGATCTGATATTTTTCAATAGCTAAAGCATGACATAATGCTATAAACACCAAGAGGGGTTCCCGCCCGAGAATGGATTAATATCAGCCTATAATTAGGACTACTGTCCGTTCTGCATTATGGTCTTTGGGGGTTCATGAATGTGACTCATCTTGCCCCCAGTGGCTCGACTCTCTAACACATCTGATTCACATTGATTTACTGTGTGTTTTATAGCCCGGCCACACCGTATATTATGTGGGTGTTAAATGGGACAGGGAAATGCAGACAACGGATCCATAGAGCCATGTAATGATCTGGATCAGCTAGACGTGTCTGTGTGGGTGATGTTTACATCTCACATTTCTCCTCCCAGGGGGAGTCAATTAAAGGCTGCCAGTTGAGTGACTATATGCGCTTAATGTGGCAGCGCAGAGAGGTAAACAATGCAGTGATAGGATGGCACTGGAGTGTGTGCAGTACTTAGTTTAGACAGTACTTAGTTTAGACAGTTTTTGGTTTAGACTATAGTCATTGGTTAGACCAGTCATTAGTCCTACAACTACAACCTATCTCAAACCCTCACCCTATAAACCTAACCTCCCACGGGGCAGCAGACCTAAACCTAACCTTAGCCCATGTCTAACCAATAACTAGTCTAAACTAAGTATGCAACCCACTGGAGCGGTCAGGAGGGGAAACAGCTACTCCAGTCCAGTAACAATTTACAATTGAGGCGTAATAGCCGACGGGGCTCTTAATCCAACTCGTGACTTATAATAAGCAACCTTGCTTAAATGCATCAAATGCATCTAATGTATAGTGCCTCAGTAGCCTGAGCTAACGTGTTAGGTTTCTGGTCTAGAGGGGCGGGTCGCGGCTCAGATTTGCGCACGCCCTGATTGGATCTCATCGATCTGTCCGTCACCCCCGGCCCCTCCTCTCCCCCCTAGTGCAGCGCTACGTCACATCATTTGGAGCGACGCCCACCCGGAAGGGTTGACTCCCACTTTTAGACCAGAGCGGCCAATGCGTTCCTCCAGGCTTTACATTTTTGCACCAACAAAAATGAAAACCTGGTACCGAGGCTAGTGCCTCAGTAATCTAGTGGTTCTCGACCTTTTCAGGCCATGACCCCCCCCCAAAATAATAATATTTGAACTGAGGACCCCCCCCCCCCCCACACACACACACACACACACACACACACCCCGACAATTAAGCACTTGGAATGTAGTTGAGGCATTCAATTTAGTGTACCTCGTTTCGACAGATACAGTAAAAGAATAGCAGATCTACAAGCTTGTGAGCTTGTATAGGTTGACAATGGTTGACCAGTTGTTATAGCCATAGTTTGTTGACATAATGTTCTTTTTTAATTTATCTCTTTTGTTGCTTTACTGTCATTTGGGGAGCCCCCAAAACCATGTGGGGGCAGGTTGAGAACCACTGATCTACTGTGGGATCAGAGGTAAACCTAGCTCTAGTGGTCCATAGCATCATAGTTCTCCTTAACGCGACTGTGACCCTTCAGGCATTCATTTTGTATGAGTGCCGCAGTCTCTCAATGAGTGACGCAGTCTCTCAACTTTAGTAAAAAAAATATATATGAATAATAAATACACTTTTGCTTCTCACCAAAACATCAATAATGTGTTGACAGCTAACGTTTCTTTGGTGGAAAGACTCTCAGTCCCCCAACTTCCATATAAAATGGAAGTTGTGCGTGTGTGTGTGTGTGTGTGTGTGTGTGTGTGTGTGTGTGTGTGTGTGTGTGTGTGTGTGTGTGTGTGTGTGTGTGTGTGTGTGTGTGTGTGTGTGTGTGTGTGTGTGTGTGTGTGTGTGTGTCAGCGTCAGATCAGAGAGGTGGATGATACTGCTGGCTTGCATATACAGTACGGTACAGGTGGAGATCCAGAGGTGGAAAAAGTAGCCTACTCAATTCAATGTAGAATCAGAAGCATTGGCATCCAAACCAAGCCCTCATGGTGTGTTCCAGTGCTAACTGTGAGCTCGGCTAAACCAAGCCCTCATGGGGTGTTCCAGTGCTAACTGTGAGCTCGGCTAAACCAAGCCCTCATGGGGTGTTCCAGTGCTAACTGTGAGCTCGGCTAAACCAAGCCCTCATGGGGTGTTCCAGTGCTAACTGTGAGCTCGGCTAAACCAAGCCCTCATGGGGTGTTCCAGTGCTAACTGTGAGCTCGGCTAAACCAAGCCCTCATGGGGTGTTCCAGTGCTAACCGTGAGCTCGGCTAAACCAAGCCCTCATGGGGTGTTCCAGTGCTAACCGTGAGCTCGGCTAAACCAAGCCCTCATGGGGTGTTCCAGTGCTAACTGTGAGCTCGGCTAAACCAAGCCCTCATGGGGTGTTCCAGTGCTAACTGTGAGCTCGGCTAAACCAAGCCCTCATGGGGTGTTCCAGTGCTAACTGTGAGCTCGGCTAAACCAAGCCCTCATGGGGTGTTCCAGTGCTAACTGTGAGCTCGGCTCAGGTCTTACTTCCCATGGGAGTAACTTGTAGTAACTAGTAACTAAACTCAAAGTACAATACTTTGAGTACAATACCTCACAATTACCTTGTACTTAAGCACAGTATAGCCTACTTGAGTACATATACTTATAGTTACTTTACGCTATACTACTGAGTAATTCCCATGTGGCATTGAGGGTTGAGCTGACATGGGATCAGATCAGGAGGATATAAAGCCTGACACGGATCAAACACGCTACTGGACACGCTTAATCCTGGCAGAGAGAATTGACCCTGATAGTCTGGACAGCAGGACAAAGATACCCATTCTGACCTGAGATCAGATTCATACGAGGTTTCCGCCGGACACACACTGGTCTGATGAACCCATTCTTACCTGAGATCAGATTCTAAAAATGTTAGTCGCTCTTCGATTTTTCAAAAATAGCAGACCTACAAGCTCGTATCGCGCCACTCGTTGGCGCGATACGAGCTTGTAGATCTGCTATTTTTCAATAGCTAAAGCACGTCATGATGCTAACAACAAAATGGGTTCCCGTTCAGAATGGGTTAAAGGAATAGTTCATATAGATTTTATAATATATAAAATATTTTTTTATTTTTTTATTTATATGAAGCCTTTAATTTTATATGAAGCCTGCTAATATTTATCTATCGGGAAGGAGACTTCATTGAGTGATGTAGCGCCTCATAGGCCTCTGTTTTGCACGTCTTCATTAATGCTAGGTCGTATTAGCCTAATAACTTACAATGTGGTGGTGTGACTAATGCCCATTTTGCTATTTTGTAATCAAACCAATTAGAGTATCGGCTGCCATTCCCTTTAAGTGCTGCGACCAAAAGAGAAAGGGACATCATATTGAAAGGAGTAATGTCCAAGTGCATGCATGGCCATAATAGTATATGGTCGCAATCCAGGGCTGGACTGGCCACAGGACGTACCGGGCATATTCCAGGTGGGCCGCGACCGTAGGGGGCCGCCATGGTTTATTTTTTGGACAGGCAGGCAGGACAATAGGCGGCAGGCCACCAGGAAAGGTCCGGGCGTGCTGCCATTCTGCCATCGTGATAACTTCACTGTACCTGTATATCAGTGAGTGACAAATAAACCCTCTACAAAGGGTTGTGTAGTTGTCTGTTGGTTTGTATCATTTATGTTGTTCTGTAAAAGTGGTGGTATTGGGGCTTGTTTGTTTGTGTGTGTGCCGCGACGGAGCGGGCGGTAGAGTTTCTGCTATCTGCGTGCTGGTTGTGGTGGGCCGGTCTGGGCCAAATTCACGTGAAAATGACCGGGCCGAATTTTTGTCCCAGTCCAGCCCTGTCGCAATCCCAATGCTTGCATTATCACCTGTAGCCTATGATTGCATTTGAATAAAACCAGCTTGTAGATCTGCTTCTTTTGAATCCTGGCAAGTAACAGTGCTAGAGCACCCCCTAGTGCCCTTTTGAAAAAGATCTTGGTTGTAGTAGTGTACACACTGTACACAGTACTGTATGTGGACCATGGTGACATTGATCACTTCTTGATAAAAAAAGCTTCTAATATTTTATTTAGGCCCCAGAATCTATAAATCTCACACTATTAAGTAAACCGGCCGGTTCCACAACGCGCTGCACAAGGTGCCCTTTTTTTCTTCACTTTAGCACCTGCCCCTCTAAATGTCTGTGCACGCCACTGAGCACCTGCCCCTCTAAATGTCTGTGCACGCCACTGAGCACCTGCCCCTCTAAATGTCTGTGCACGCCACTGAGCACCTGCCCCTCTAAATGTCTGTGCACGCCACTGATGAGGTGGTTTCCCCCCCGTGGCGCAGCGGCGTTGTCTGCTCGCCTCTCGTACGGCTTCCAGTGGAGCGGATCAGCGTCTCTCCTCCAGGGAACTGTCACACGTGCAGCCTCTCGTACGGCCTCTCGTACGGCTTCCAGTGGAGCGGATCAGCGTCGCTCCTCCAGGGAACTGTCACACATGCAGCCCCGACAGCATTTTATAGCAGCTCTGGTAGTACTATCCCAGTTTGGACGGGAACCCCATTTGGTGTTTGGTAAACATTATGTATATAATTTAGCTATTGAAAAATAGCAGATCTACAAGCTCATACATAGCGCGTGTGAAAATGTGGTGCAAGTCTT
The DNA here is from genome assembly GCF_964188405.1 of Protomyctophum parallelum. Classification (NCBI taxonomy): domain Eukaryota; kingdom Metazoa; phylum Chordata; class Actinopteri; order Myctophiformes; family Myctophidae; genus Protomyctophum; species Protomyctophum parallelum. The sequence goes on along the minus strand of NC_139705.1, from coordinate 49,688,714 downwards.
TGAACATAATATTTCAGAGCGAACATTTTTAACTAAAATATTTGCGTCTGGGGGGGGGGTCCCTGGAACAACATATTTTGAGATGGGGGTCCGTGGCCCAATAGAGATAATTCTGGGGGTCCTTGACATGAAAAAGGTTGAGCACCACTGACATGGAAACATGGGTTTTTCAGAAAACTATTAGGATTTAGAAGAATCAGTCCAAAATGGCTTATATAGAGGTCTCTGCGCGCTATAGCTAGCTTCTAAATGCCAGTTAGCATGCATGGAGAAACCCCTTAGGGACCCCTGGAGGGAGAAGTACTCACATTTCTTACTTGGGTAAAAGTATCAATACTACAAAACACTAGCAAGAGAGCACAAGTACAAATATTTTGGAGTCAAAATATACTTAAAGTAACAAAAGTACGTTTTTATTATGTCTAAAATGTATTTATAAACAGATCAAATCTATAAGCTCTGCTATTTTGAGCTTGTAGATTGAAGCTAGGGCTTGGTTAAAGGGGAATACCACTCATTTTCTACATTTTACTATGTCATTAATATACCTTAGATTTGTGGAAATAATTAAAAAAAGTCCCCCCATTCTGTGTTGCCCAAAACTGGAGGTCTGAAAAAAAAAACAGTATAACATTATGAAGTACATCTTTGTGATGTCACAAAGATGTACTTCATAATGTTACAGATCTTTCCCCTTAAATTTATATTATGTAATAATAATAATGATGTACTTAAATACTGTAGGCTACTTGAGTACATACTGTAGTGTACTCCACCACTCCCTGAGCACCCATGTGGCCTATAGCACACTGTACATGCACGGCGCATTTTAACTGCTTATGCACGAGGCTGTTCGTGCCGTGTTTAACATGCGTGCCGCGGCGGCGGGCGCATTACACCAGAGGTTAAGGCGTGTTGGCTTTTATTGAGCGCCTTATGTCTTTGTTTCAACCCCCAGACCGTTAACGGTGTCAAAGTCACTTAGTCAGAGAGTGTTAATGTCCGCTGATATCAACAAACTCTCTAAGTAGGTCTGTTATGATGACGCTGCAAACATGCATGATGAGATGGAGATATACTTTATTGTCCCACGAGGGGCAAAAGTGCATTAGTGCATCAACGCTTTTTAAAACAGACAGACAATACACAGGGCTTGGTTAAAGAGATAGAGACAGACAGTGTTGGGCGTAACAAGTTACTTACGTCACTCGCTACGTAATATATTACCATGTATGTATGTATTTGGTTAAAATGGGTAGGGTTTAAAAAAAGGCAAGAGTTTGCTCTGGTGCACTGGCCTAAAAGTGGGTCCTTAAAAACTGCTAAAACTTCTGAAATGTATGTAGGTATGTATGTGTGTATGTATTTTAAAAGGGGGGGCTTTTTGGTAAAAATCCCTGCCCGCAATACCTTCATATATTTAAAATGAGTCCAAAATAGGGTTACCAGTGAAGGGCCAACTGCCTATTCACTGGGGACTATGCAAGGCAGAGGCGTCCACCCCCCTGAGTCCAAGTTTAAGCTAGACCGCATACCTAAATGTATGTATGTATGTATGTATGTATTTGGTTAGAATGGGTAGGGTTTAAAAAAAGGCAAGAATTTGCTCTGGTGCACTGGCCTAAAAGTGGGTCCTTAAAAACTGCTAAAACGTCTGAGATGTATGTATGTAGGTATGTATGTGTGTGTGTGTATTTTAAAAGGGGGGGGGGGGCCTTTTTGGTAAAAATCCCTGCCCGCAATACCTTCATATATTTAAAATGAGTCCAAAATAGGGTTACCAGTGAAGGGCCAACTGCCTATTCACTGGGGACTATGCAAGGCAGAGGCGTCCACCCCCCTGAGTCCAAGTTTAAGCTAGACCGCATACCGTATGTATGTATGTATGTATGTATGTATGTATGTATGTATGACATACATACGTATGTATGTAATACATGTACGTATGCATTTGCTGTCAAACTGTGTAGTGGCTGTTTGGAGCACGTTTTAATGTTCGTAAATTAATATCTTCACTTCTTTGTTACGATAAGACCCCCCCCCATTGCTCTTATTCATTTACTCCCCCCTCACAATTACTTGGATATCTAATGATGACGTACAGTAATATCCTGATTAAAACGAGTCCCAGTTAGCCTTTCTATTCAATACACAAAGCACTGCCGACTTAATCTGGAGCCAGAGCTTAAAACCTTACAATAAAAAAATAATATAAAAAAAAAACAGGCAGGCAGCAGCAGCAGCATTGTGGGAGAATAGGGAGGGGGGGGTGTAGGGGGGGATAGGGGGGGAATGGCCCTCATGGGGAAACACTACACAACCTGGCTGTCTAAACCATTTTGACCTGAGATCAGATTCTAAAAATGTCTTCTACATCCTGACAGTTTTCTGAAAAAGCTATGTTTCTATATGTCAGTCGTTCTTCGATTTTTCAAAAAAATAGCAGACCTACAAGCTCATAGCGCGCCACTCGGTGGCGCGCTATGAGCTTGTAGATCTGGTATTTTTAAATAGCTAAAGCATAACATAATGCTAACTAACACCAAAAGGGGTTCCCGCCCAGAATAGGCTAATTACACGTCGGTGCGTTGCAGTGGAGATGCCGTGCGTCGGAGAGGCTTTAATGGGCAAAGCATTCTGTGTAAATGCAGAACAACTGAATATTTCAGCAGGCGTTATGGTGTTGTGAGAGAACCCAGCAGCTCTCCTGTGGAACAAAGGAGACGGAGAGAGGAAGCACCCAAACCATGAAATACGTTAGAATTTCCATCGGTTATACATTTATAATAATGCACTTTTCTTCACTCCACTGCATTTACAAAGGAAGGGACCTTAAAATGTACAAATTATATAGGCTACATTATGAATTAACAATATTGAGCTCTGTTTTTAAAAACAATGATCTGGAAATAATTGGTCTACAAGCTCACAGTGTGTCACATTGGGTTCCAGAGACATCAAATGTGTAGACTAGAGGTTGGAATTTAATGTGTGTTTCCATTGTGTTCCTTTGTACTCAATTCATCAGTAAGACATATACTATGCATACTTTACAATGGAATTCAGAACAGCAACAACACTAAGAGCAATACTATAGCAATAGTATGTATTTACAGAAAGGGGGGGTTTGAGGATTGAGTCCCAGATTGAGTCCCTGGTCAAAATGGCGACGTTCACAACATTCATGCCTGGAGTCTATGTCGGGTGACTATTGCTGCTAAAATAACCTAGCCCATTTTACTTCAAGACCTACAAGCTCGCGCTACGAGCTTGTAGGTCTGCTTTTTTTAGAATCTGATCTCAGGTCAAAATGGGTTAAAAGGCAAAAGGCGCAATTGTCTGATTTGGAGTTCCACTCCGGGCCTGAATGCGAGTCTGAAAAGCTGGGTGTCTCTCAATGTCCCAGAGCTCCCAGCAGCCTCCACTGGAACCGGTCCCATGGTCTACGGTGCTTCAGAGCCTCATGCCAGGATGCTGCAGGCAGCCGAGGGCGTCCTGCCAACACAATAACTGTTACCGCCATTAGATTATAGCCTGCCTGCATTATACGGCCGAGTGGAAACATGCCCTGAACTCCCACACCCGGCCGGAACACAATGACTGCCATAAAGTAGTACAGCTGCTGAGAATAGAAGCCTCTGTTGGTGTTGAAATTAAACCGTTTGTTGTCTTAGAAAACTGGACTTGAGTTTGACCCTTTGACCCTCTCTTTACGTCCAAAACCCATAACAGAATATGGACGCTGAGGTTCAAGTGGTTACGCAGCATAGATAATATTAACCACTTAATCCCATTTAGGCCTGAGATCAGATTCTAAAAATGTCTTCTACGTCCTGACAGTTTTCTGAAGAAGCTATGTTTCTATGTCAGTGGTTCTTCGGGTTTTAAAAAAATAGCAGACCTATACAAGCTCGTATAGCGCGCCACTCGGTGGCCACTCGGTGACTCGCCACACATTGTGACGGTTCCACTGACTCACCATGCGTTGTGTCATGTGACGTCAGGCTTCCCGCTGCTTTTGAAGTGCTGCCTGGATTCCTCAGATACTCTGTATCGAAAGTATAGAAAGTATAGAAAAGATATATATTCGAGTGATTTCATTTCACTGACTCACTGGCAAGAAAGAAGATGGTGTTATTATTTCCTTTTAGTTCTTCTCCTTTCAACATTGGTCGACCTCGAGAGTGAAATAATAAGAAAAGAAAAGATTGTTTCGTGATAAATGACATGCTTTTTTTACGCTTTTCGCTCACGGGCTCTTGTAGAGTTCACGCCAGGATCAGAGGGAGCTGCCAGGAGGGATCTTTGGTAGTAGTGCTTTGCTTTTAGCCTTTAACACATTTTGGGCGGGAACCCCTTTTGGTGTTAGGCATTATATTGTGCTTTAGCTATTGAAAAATAGCAGATCTACAAGCTCGTAGCGCGCCACCGAGTGGCGCGCTACGAGCTTGTAGGTCTGCTATTTTTGAAAAATCATGAACATGTGGTGCAAAGCTTTGAATATATACTCTTTCAGAGCGAACGTTTTTAACTCAAATCTTTGCTTCTGGGGGAGGTGGGGTCCCTGAAACAACACATTTTCAGATGGGGGGTCAGCGGCCAATTCCATATAGTTTTGGGGGTCCTTGACATGAAATATTGAGAACCACTGATATAGAAACATGAGGTTTTTCAGGAAAAAAAATACATTTTAAAAAAAGATTTATTTTTCGACGTCGGGCCTAAATGGCTTAACTGCAGCAGATTTATACTGAGCTGCTGGACAGGGTTACACAGCACCAGGAACACACCGGCCACTGGAACCTCCTGCAGCGTGACTGTTTTCTCAATGTTCTGGTCCCTTTGGACCTTTGAGCATTACGCCAGAACATAAGGGTTTTCTCAATGTTCTGGTCCCTGCTGGACCTTTGAGCATTACGCCAGAACATAAAGGTTTTCTCAATGTTCTGGTCCCTTTGGACCTTTGAGCATTACGCCAGAACATAAGGGTTTTCTCAATGTTCTGGTCCCTGCTGGACCTTTGAGCATTACGCCAGAACATAAGGGTTTTCTCAATGTTCTGGTCCCTTTGGACCTTTGAGCATTACGCCAGAACATAAGGGTTTTCTCAATGTTCTGGTCCCTGCTGGACCTTTGAGCATTACGCCAGAACATAAAGGTTTTCTCAATGTTCTGGTCCCTTTGGACCTTTGAGCATTACGCCAGAACATAAGGGTTTTCTCAATGTTCTGGTCCCTGCTGGACCTTTGAGCATTACGCCAGAACATAAGGGTTTTCTCAATGTTCTGGTCCCTTTGGACCTTTGAGCATTACACCAGAACATAAGGGTTTTCTCAATGTTCTGGTCCCTGCTGGACCTATGAGCATTACGCCAGAACATAAGGGTTTTCTCAATGTTCTGGTCCCTTTGGACCTTTGAGCATTACGCCAGAACATAAGGGTTTTCTCAATGTTCTGGTCCCTTTGGACCTTTGAGCATTACGCCAGAACATAAGGGTTTTCTCAATGTTCTGGTCCCTGCTGGACCTTTGAGCATTACGCCAGAACATAAGGGTTTTCTCAATGTTCTGGTCCCTTTGGACCTTTGAGCATTACGCCAGAACATAAGGGTTTTCTCAATGTTCTGGTCCCTTTGGACCTTTGAGCATTACGCCAGAACATAAGGGTTTTCTCAATGTTCTGGTCCCTTTGGACCTTTGAGCATTACGCCAGAACATAAGGGTTTTCTCAATGTTCTGGTCCCTTTGGACCTTTGAGCATTACGCCAGAACATAAGGGTTTTCTCAATGTTCTGGTCCCTGCTGGACCTTTGAACATTACGCCAGAACATAAGGGTTTTCTCAATGTTCTGGTCCCTTTGGACCTTTGAGCATTACGCCAGAACATAAGGGTTTTCTCAATGTTCTGGTCCCTTTGGACCTTTGAGCATTACGCCAGAACATAAGGGTTTTCTCAATGTTCTGGTCCCTGCTGGACCTTTGTGCATTACGCCAGAACATAAGGGTTTTCTCAATGTTCTGGTCCCTTTGGACCTTTGAGCATTACGCCAGAACATAAGGGTTTTCTCAATGTTCTGGTCCCTGCTGGACCTTTGTGCATTACGCCAGAACATAAGGGTTTTCTCAATGTTCTGGTCCCTTTGGACCTTTGAGCATTACGCCAGAACATAAGGGTTTTCTCAGTGTTCTGGTCCCTTTGGACCTTTGAGCATTACGCCAGAACATAAGGGTTTTCTCAATGTTCTGGTCCCTTTGGACCTTTGAGCATTACACCAGAACATAAGGGTTTCCTCAATGTTCTGGTCCCTTTGGACCTTTGAGCATTACGCCAGAACATAAGGGTTTTCTCAATGTTCTGGTCCCTGCTGGACCTTTGAGCATTACGCCAGAACATAAGGGTTTTCTCAATGTTCTGGTCCCTGCTGGACCTTTGAGCATTACGCCAGAACATAAGGGTTTTCTCAATGTTCTGGTCCCTGCTGGACCTTTGAGCATTACGCCAGAACATAAGGGTTTTCTCAATGTTCTGGTCCCTGCTGGACCTTTGAGCATTACGCCAGAACATAAGGGTTTTCTCAATGTTCTGGTCCCTTTGGACCTTTGAGCATTACGCCAGAACATAAGGGTTTTCTCAATGTTCTGGTCCCTTTGGACCTTTGAGCATTACGCCAGAACATAAGGGTTTTCTCAATGTTCTGGTCCCTTTGGACCTTTGAGCATTACGCCAGAACATAAGGGTTTTCTCAATGTTCTGGTCCCTTTGGACCTTTGAGCATTACGCCAGAACATAAGGGTTTTCTCAATGTTCTGGTCCCTTTGGACCTTTGAGCATTACGCCAGAACATAAGGGTTTTCTCAATGTTCTGGTCCCTTTGGACCTTTGAGCATTACGCCAGAACATAAGGGTTTTCTCAATGTTCTGGTCCCTGCTGGACCTTTGAGCATTACGCCAGAACATAAGGGTTTCCTCAATGTTCTGGTCCCTTTGGACCTTTGAGCATTACGCCAGAACATAAGGGTTTTCTCAATGTTCTGGTCCCTGCTCATGGACCTTTGAGCATTACGCCAGAACATAAGGGTTTTCTCAATGTTCTGGTCCCTTTGGACCTTTGAGCATTACGCCAGAACATAAGGGTTTTCTCAATGTTCTGGTCCCTTTGGACCTTTGAGCATTACGCCAGAACATAAGGGTTTTCTCAATGTTCTGGTCCCTGCTGGACCTTTGAGCATTACGCCAGAACATAAGGGTTTTCTCAATGTTCTGGTCCCTGCTGGACCTTTGAGCATTACGCCAGAACATAAGGGTTTTCTCAATGTTCTGGTCCCTGCTGGACCTTTGAGCATTACGCCTGAACATAAGGGTTTTCAACCCTCTGTCTCTCTCTGAATCCCCCCCATCCCCTCACTGTATAAGTTTCTTTTCCCTTTTTACCTCCTTTATGATGAATTCCTGTTCTGTTCGTTGACTATATGGAAGTGTCTATTTGTACGTCTCTAAATGTTTTGATGAATTGAACACGGTAGACCCTCTTGTAAACAAGTGTAATGCTTAATTGGGTCGTCCACTCACAGTTAACAGTCTGTAGGAGGCATAATGTGATTGCGAACGCAGTGAGCACTAACTATGAGACCCTGCAGATCATGTCTGTGTGTGTGTCTGTCTGTCTGTCTGTCTGTGTGTCCCGCTGTGACACCACCCGCCCGCCACCAGAGGGCGCAGCTGTAGCACACACACACACACACACACACACACACACACACAACCACACACACACACACACACACACACACACAGTAGAAAACTTTTAAAAATTACTAACTAAAAAGAAAAAAAAAGTACGTAATTTATTCTAATTGTTGTTATTGCAATTTACGAGCTGCGTTCGCTTCCCGCGTTTGCGCGTCTTACTTGTCTATATGTGTGTTTTGAGTATGAGTCACGTTAATGGACAGATTGGGCACTGCACTGGTAGTGGTGGTGGGCGTGATCACTGGGGCTGGGCGCTGCCACGCTAATAACTACACAGCGTTTACCTGGCACTAGAGTTGAGGAACCTGGACGGAGAGGGGGTGAGCTGGGAGTCGACATTTTCTGCGGAGGTGCTGCGGAGAAGAATAAATGGTCAAACTGACGGCTTGGATTGGATCTGATTCCTTTGCGTGCGCGTCATACAAGTGTGGCATACATACATACATACATACATACAAGAGGTGGCAGCGGTGGCCGAGTGGATTGCGGAGCGGGCTAGATATCGGAAGGTCGCCAGTTCGAATCAGCGGTCCGACACGTTAAAATTACCACCGTTGAAGTGCCCTTGGACAAGGCATTGAACCACTACCATGAAATGCTCCATGTGGGCCTGGCTGTAAACAAGTATCTGATGCTTAGTCCAGTTACCCTTGGTAAACTTGATTTACCAGAACGCATTTCTTCTTCTTCTTCTTCTCATACTCTCATGCTTAGCTCCACGGCTCACGGCTTTTGAACAGCCTACAGCCGCAAAACACAGTCTTTGTATTGAGTTTGTGCTTGAAATGTACTGTAATTCTGCAAACTGTTAATAAATATTTCAATCAATCAATCAATCAATCAATCAAAACTCTCTCCTTTTTCTCTCTTTTCCCCCCCCCGACATGGACCATGTCACATGGTCGGTCGAGGCAGATAGCCACCCCATAGAGTAGGGTCTGATGTTTCTTCCAGTTATAAATGCAGTTATTTGTTGCCGACATCACAAAATAATTGCTCAGAGTGGGACAATGTGGGGTCTTTGCTCCCCGTAAAGTGCTTTTTTTATAAAAACATTTCCCTCCAATGTGAGGGCACTGATTTATAGTAGTAAAAAAAACGGGGGGAGTAAGCTGAGAGCTGGTGTATAATCTGAATAATAATAACTAGAAAAAGTGCCCTTCTGGGCACAGGTCTCCACCAGGATTTCTTCCTCAGCCTAGTGGGAATATGCGTGCACAGTTTCATCGCAATCGGACGCTGCTTTGAGGAGTTGTGGCGATTTGTACAAAGCGGGCTACTCCTGAAAACTGTAGGAGCCAATCGTGCAGGCCAATCAGGATGGAATATGAGAAATCAAACAAACCTGTCTTGAACACATGACTATGGAGATCATGTGTACCGATTTGCGTGAAATTTGGATAAAATCTGAAGGAGTAATAATAGAAAATGTGTTTTACATATGTCGGCCTCCTGGTGGCGCTATAAAGAGCAGGCAAAGGTTTTTCCTTGGCCTCTAGGGAGTTGGCATACAAAGTTATCCACAGATCCGTGCAGTTAGGGACTGGGAGCTGATGGTATAATGTTGTTGTAAATATCAGAGTTGTAGGTGTTGTAAGTACTGCGAGCTGATGGTTAGTTTTGTCCCAGTGGTTCTATAGCTCATTGAAACAGGGATATACTCCCTATGTGATCTTGGCTGTTACCGACAATATTAAAGACCTCTCTGACCTTCTCACGTATACTTAAAATATAAAATGAATGCATTGGGGACTGATGCAGACCAAGCGTCTCAAAGCATGATGGAAAGTCCAGAGCATAATTCTGTGAGCATGTCTTTATTCCAGTGGCTGCTGCGTCCAAGTGACCTTCCTTATACAGCTTGCTGTGTTTTCAAAGACGCTGTTACTGTCCTGGAAAGAAGAAGGGATGGTTTAGGCCGGGAATAATAGGCTCTCATCAGTACCGATATAATGGTACTTCCACATACACGCGCTTGCACATGCACACACACACACGCGCACACACACCACGTCCACACAACTATAAATAAAGAAGAAAAAAGGGAGGAAGATGAAAAAGCTTAACCACTTAAACTCTATTTGACACCGTAGTGCTAGGCAGGCCGTATAATGAGGAATAAAGCTTCACAGCTGTGACTAGTGACCCTAGTTATTCCAGAGGTAGGCATACTGTTGTGTTTGGAAGGGTTTGCTTTGCACTCTTAGCTCCACAGATAAAAGAATATAATAAAAAATAAACCCTGGTTTCACACTGGGTCCATTAACCCATTCTGAACGGGAACCCATTTTGGTATTAGCATTACGTTATGCTTTAGCTATTGAAAAACAGCAGATCTACAAGCTCATAGCGATACGATACGAGCTTGTAGGTCTGCTATTTTTTGAAAAATCGAAGAACGACTGACATTTTTTAGAATCTGATCTCAGGTCAGAATGGGTTAATCAGACCAGTGTGTGTCCAGTGGAAACCTCGTATGAATCTGATCTCAGGTCAGAATTGGTTAAGGTGAAAATAATATTAAAGATAATATTAAAAAAATGGGAAGAAGATGAAGGCCAATTTTCTGGCTGATCTCTTTGAAGCTCCGTTCTGTGCACAAAGGGGAGAAGAAGAGGGTTCTTATAGCCATTAGACTGAATACGTTGTATGAGTTGTATAGGCCTGTCTCCAAAAAATCCTTTTAATATTAAAATTATAAATTAAAACAGTGAAAATCGCAGATAGGGACAGTGAGCTTGTCGATCAGCTATTTTCACTACTTTTGTGCGGGTTAATTAGCCTCCTAACATAATTGCCTAAGTCATATTTTTTGGTTTTCGGAAAAAGAAAATCTTATCTCTTGAACTTATAGGCAGATTATGTGATTTTGGAACGTAACAAGCATTCTAAGGACATACAGTAAGCAATAATGCACGGCGAATCATCAGTGTTATGACTATGAGAGCATGCTCTAGGGTTATAGGGCTGTATTTTGCGTGTCTTAAAGGACCACTTCACCACTTTTCAACCTATCTTCATATAATAGGTCCTCACTAATAATCATGATAAAATGGCACGATTTTCTTCTACTCAGTCTGTGTCTCATAGGAGGGCTGTGTTTAGAAACCGTCCTCCAGTGACATCATCATTAGGCAGATTTAATTTTTTAAACAAGATTTTCTTACAAAAATGTTTAGATTTTCATCATCGTGAGAACGATGGCTTCCATTTTCGCATTGCAACTTTTCAGGACTAGAAAGCCTGCAGTTTCTATTAGCTTGTATTTGATGATGTCACTGGAAGACGGTTTCTAAACTGCCCACAGCCCTCCTATGAGACACAGACCGAGTATAAATAAATTGTGCCATTAGTGAGGACCTATTACCGTATATGAAGATAGGTTGAAAAGTGGTGAAGTGGTACCAGGTCTTATTACTTAACTTAACCCATTTTGCGCGGGAACCCATTTTGGTGTTAGCATCATGTTATGCTTTAGCTATTGAAAAATAGCAGATCTACAAGCTCATAGCGCGCCACCGAGTGGCAGGCTACGAGCTTGTAGGTCTGCTATTTTTGAAAAATCGAAGAACGACTGACATTTTTTAGAATCTGATCTCAGGTCAGAATGGGTTAATCAGACCAGTGTGTGTCCAGTGGAAACCTCATATGAATCTGATCTCAGGTCAGAATGGGTTAAGACCTGGAGGCGTGGTCAATGCTCTTTGGCCACTCAGAATAGCCAAATGGCATTGATCACGCCAGAACCAGGGCCAACCCAAAAAGGCAAGAGCTCTACCGACTGAGCTATACCTGGAAACAAACAATATTTACAGTGTGCAGTGGCGTGCACAGATAGACACTAGGGGGTGCTAGAGCACCCCCTGCCCTTTTTGGCAATGTGCTCTTAAAAAAATAAGATTTTCTTTTTTTTTTTTTTTTTTGTAGTGTGTGGACCATGCGGTGACATTGATCAAATCTTGATAGAACACGCTTCTACTATATTATTTAGGCCCCCACAATCTAAAGCTATATATGTTTCTATGTCAGTGGTTCTTCGATAAATAAATAAAATAGCAGACCTACAAGCTCGTAGCGCGCCACTCGGTGGCGCGCTATGAGCTTGTAGATCTGCTATTTTTCAATAGCTTTAAGCACCAAAATGCGCTGCACAAGGTGTCCTTTTTTTTCACTTGAGCACCTGCCCCTCTAAATGTCTGTGCACGCCACTGACAGTGTGGGCATATATTACACACTGTAAATCACTCCCCAGATATTGAATTATTGATCCCATATGCTTCTCATTTCAAGACAAAGGGGCTTAAAGAATGATGCTGTAAAAAGTGCTTGCGTGTCGTGTATTTTCACGAGGCTCATGGTGATCAGATGGCTGTTGGCAGAGCGCTGGCCAGCTGGACCACCTACAGCAGTTCTTCTGGCCCGCCTTAAGATTGGATTCCTGGCACGCTCCGCTTGACGTGGCCCTTGTTTCTCATTACATCAGTCTCTCTCACTCTCAACTTTATTTTTTTAATTTCCAGGACCCCTATTAATTATGCGTTGATCCAGTGGTTCCGAAACGGTGGGTCGGGACAGCATGCTTGTTGCGTTCCTGCAATGTGTCGAAGTTGCACCACTTACTTCACTTTTTGAGTGGTGCAACCACTCCAAGGAACATGCAATGTCCGTGTTCACACGCCTATGTGACGTTAACCCACCCACCCATGCACCTATGTGTGACTGTGAGCACCAGTATGACTATGAGTACCAGTAGGGGCGCTGTTGTGCCAGAAACAGAGAGAGAGATAGTGCTGCTGCACTGTTGCCTGCTAATGAGAGAGAGAGATAGAGAGACCACATAGGATTCCCATGGTAGCAACAGCCTATATCACGCGGCCATTAGTGATATTAATGCTCAGAATGGGATAAAGTACGATGTCGGGAGCTTAATTAAACATTAATCCGAGACTAAATACATAATTAATTTGGACACACACACACACATGACCCCATTCTATCTATATTAACAAGTGAGAACTTGTACCCAACACATGGCAAGAAACCCAAAGCCACAACAGCTACGTCGCTATTGCAACACCCACAACACCATCTTACACACTACACTCACACGGAGCAAATACCGGGCAGTGTGTATGAGCCATAACGTGTTGACTACACTACACTAATAAGGACACATAATAACTAATAACCCATCCGTTACTACATGTGGAGTCAACTCCCGCAATTTCCTTCTTCCCATAGTGCGCGGCAACGTAACTCTGGGATGAGCGGCCGCGAAATTCTAGTACTGTACAATCAAATCAGTGCTAATGTAACTCTGATGAGAGTTTACAAATGGAACCTTCAGTGTTCATTTGGTTCCATTCGTACAGATCTCAGACCCCATGTTGAGAAACCGTGTTATAACACCCACCATCTACAAGCTGACAAGCTCACAATATGATATATAAGCATACGGAAATGATTGATAGTTATGCTAAGGTTGAAGTCTCTCTCTGTCTCTCTCATGTCAAGCAACCATGGCTTGGCTTGGCTTTGTTTGATGATGTTTAATGATGTTTAATGATGTTGTTTAATGATTGATAGTTATGCTAAGGTTGAAGTCTCTCTCTGTCTCTCTCATGTCAAGCAACCATGGCTTGGCTTGGCTTTGTTTGTTTACTTATATCTTTCTTTCTCTTTCTCTTTCTCTTTCTTTCTTTCTTTCTTTCTTTCTTTCTTTCTTTCTTTCTTTCTTTCTTTCTTTCTTTCTTTCTTTCTTTCTTTCTTTCTTTCTTTCTTTCTTTCTTTCTTTCTTTCTTTCTTTCTTTCTTTCTTTCTTTCTTTCTTTCTTTCTTTCTTTCCATGGGAGTTTGGTTCACCCTCACTACCCCACCTGTTCACCTAATTTAGAGTCCTTTTGGTTCTCTTGATGTCAAACAGTTTCCCATTCATCTCATTCAAAGGGGCCTCCTTCATCCCCGGGGACCATTACTGGGAGGAAAAGCACCTTTTTAAAGTGTCAATAAAGTGTATTATATAACTGTCTCGCTGCACTGTATCAGCGTTTCTCTGCCAACCTCCTGTGCAGCAGCTTCTTATCCGAGCAGACGATCGCTGAGACTTGGAAAGTGGCACAAATGAGCTTATTTGAAGCAAGTGGTGCTTTGAAGTCAGGAGACAAAAGCCTGGCAGATCTTGAAGGTCCTGGATGCAGATCTAACTACGTTTTAAGAACAATGCACGTCCTTCCTATAGCAGAAGAGTATAGAACCGGCGTTGGTTCAGTCAGACTGCCTCGACTATATACAGTACATGCTTTTGAAAATTGTGACAATCGACTGATTGCTATTGTTTGAGATAAGAGCAGTTCTTTTTGCATCAGAATCGGTTTCATTCTTCTGTTGAAAAATGTGTATGAAAAGTATTTCATATTTAAAACGTCGAACATCTTTAAAAAAAAAAAAAAAACAGCAAATAGCGGATTTACAAAATTGTATCACATCGCGATGCATTGTGAGCTTGTAGCTTAGTATAAACATTGAACAGCGCTAGACTCAACCAAAAGAGCCTC
>NC_139705.1:49506912-49669412 GCF_964188405.1 Protomyctophum parallelum | reverse complement strand
GGGGTGTGACATGGAGAGTGACATGGGGAGTGACATGGGGTGTGACATGGGGAGTGACATGGGGAGTGACATGGGGAGTGACATGGGGTGTGACATGGGGTGTGACATGGGGAGTGACATGGGGTGTGACATGGGGAGTGACATGGGGAGTGACATGGGGTGTGACATGGGGTGTGACATGGGGTGTGACATGGGGAGTGACATGGGGGGTGACATGGGGAGTGACATGGGGAGTGACATGGGGAGTGACATGGGGAGTGACATGGGGTGTGACATGGGGAGTGACATGGGGAGTGACATGGGGTGTGACATGGGGTGTGACATGGGGAGTGACATGGGGTGTGACATGGGGAGTGACATGGGGAGTGACATGGGGAGTGACATGGGGTGTGACATGGGGAGTGACATGGGGAGTGACATGGGGTGTGACATGGGGAGTGACATGGGGAGTGACATGGGGTGTGACATGGGGTGTGCCATGGGGAGTGACATGGGGAGTGACATGGGGTGTGACATGGGGAGTGACATGGGGAGTGACATGCAGCAAAGGTCATCGGTATCGGGAGTCGAACACGCTGTCAGGCTGGATTAGCAGCCTATAGGTGCCCAGACCGCTAGGCTGGCCCGGGCCCGCTATTTGTATATTTTCAAAAGATTGTTATACATTTGAATACTTGAAAAAGGAACACTCCGTATACTTTTACTTTTGGTATACATTTTGATGCCAATACTTTTGTATAGTATATTCTACATTGCAGTATTGATACTTTTACTTAATGTACTGCTCATTGGCAGAGGACACACAGCCTAATGTAATTCATGTTATCAGCCTATCTGCATCGGTACTGATTGTGCACCGTTGTCACTTCTCTTTGGGAAAAGCTTTACATGTGTTTTTTTGCCAAGCTTCCTGACTGAGCCACTTAGAGATTCCAAGGGCATAGAGAAGGTTCCTTCTGAAACTCTACTGAAGTGTGCTGTCAGCCTTTTTTTATTTCAAGGAACCCCATAACTCTGGGTTCCATTTGTACACTCTCAGAGTTACAGAGCTGTAAGGGTCCATTTGGTTCCATTTGTACACTCTCAGAGTTACAGAGCTGTAAGGGTCCATTTGGTTCCATTTGTACACTCTCAGAGTTACAGAGCTGTAAGGGTCCATTTGGTTCCATTTGTACACTCTCAGAGTTACAGAGCTGTAAGGGTCCATTTGGTTCCATTTGTACACTCTCAGAGTTACAGAGCTGTAAGGGTCCATTTGGTTCCATTTGTACACTCAGAGTTACAGAGCTGTAAGGGTCCATTTGGTTCCATTTGTACACTCTCAGAGTTGCAGAGCTGTAAGGGTCCATTTGGTTCCATTTGTACACTATCACAGTTACAGACCTGTAAGGGTCCATTTGGTTCCATTTGTACACTTATCAGAGTTACACAGTCCAGGGTCCATTTGGTTCCATTTGTACACTATCAGAGTTACAGACCTGTAAGGGTCCATTTGGTTCCATTTGTACACTTATCAGAGTTACAGACCTGTAAGGGTCCATTTGGTTCCATTTGTACACTATCAGAGTTACACAGTCCAGGGTCCATTTGGTTCCATTTGTACACTCAGAGTTGCAGACCTGTAAGGGTCCATTTGGTTCCATTTGTACACTCAGAGTTGCAGACCTGTAAGGGTCCATTTGGTTCCATTTGTACACTCTCAGAGTTACAGACCTGTAAGGGTCCATTTGGTTCCATTTGTACACTATCAGAGTTACAGACCTGTAAGGGTCCATTTGGTTCCATTTGTACACTCTCAGAGTTACAGACCTGTAAGGGTCCATTTGGTTCCATTTGTACACTCTCAGAGTTGCAGACCTGTAAGGGTCCATTTGGTTCCATTTGTACACTCTCAGAGTTGCAGACCTGTAAGGGTCCATTTGGTTCCATTTGTACACTCTCAGAGTTGCAGAGCTGTAAGGGTCCATTTGGTTCCATTTGTACACTCTCAGAGTTACAGAGCTGTAAGGGTCCATTTGGTTCCATTTGTACACTCTCAGAGTTACAGAGCTGTAAGGGTCCATTTGGTTCCATTTGTACACTCTCAGAGTTACAGAGCTGTAAGGGTCCATTTGGTTCCATTTGTACACTATCAGAGTTACAGAGCTGTAAGGGTCCATTTGGTTCCATTTGTACACTCTCAGAGTTACAGAGCTGTAAGGGTCCATTTGGTTCCATTTGTACACTCTCAGAGTTACAGAGCTGTAAGGGTCCATTTGGTTCCATTTGTACACTCTCAGAGTTACAGAGCTGTAAGGGTCCATTTGGTTCCAATTGTACACTCTCAGAGTTACAGAGCTGTAAGGGTCCATTTGGTTCCATTTGTACACTCTCAGAGTTACAGAGCTGTAAGGGTCCATTTGGTTCCATTTGTACACTCTCAGAGTTACAGACCTGTAAGGGTCCATTTGGTTCCATTTGTACACTCTCAGAGTTACAGAGCTGTAAGGGTCCATTTGCTTCCATTTGTACACTCTCAGAGTTACAGACCTGTAAGGGTCCATTTGGTTCCATTTGTACACTCTCAGAGTTACAGACCTGTAAGGGTCCATTTGGTTCCATTTGTACACTCTCAGAGTTACAGAGCTGTAAGGGTCCATTTGGTTCCATTTGTACACTCTCAGAGTTACAGAGCTGTAAGGGTCCATTTGGTTCCATTTGTACACTCTCAGAGTTACAGAGCTGTAAGGGTCCATTTGGTTCCATTTGTACACTCTCAGAGTTGCAGAGCTGTAAGGGTCCATTTGGTTCCATTTGTACACTCTCAGAGTTGCAGAGCTGTAAGGGTCCATTTGGTTCCATTTGTACACTCTCAGAGTTGCAGAGCTGTAAGGGTCCATTTGGTTCCATTTGTACACTCTCAGAGTTACAGAGCTGTAAGGGTCCATTTGGTTCCATTTGTACACTCTCAGAGTTACAGAGCTGTAAGGGTCCATTTGGTTCCATTTGTACACTCTCAGAGTTACAGAGCTGTAAGGGTCCATTTGGTTCCATTTGTACACTCTCAGAGTTGCAGAGCTGTAAGGGTCCATTTGGTTCCATTTGTACACTCTCAGAGTTACAGAGCTGTAAGGGTCCATTTGGTTCCATTTGTACACTCTCAGAGTTACAGAGCTGTAAGGGTCCATTTGGTTTCATTTGTACACTCTCAGAGTTGCAGAGCTGTAAGGGTCCATTTGGTTCCATTTGTACACTATCAGAGTTACAGAGCTGTAAGGGTCCATTTGGTTCCATTTGTACACTCTCAGAGTTACAGAGCTGTAAGGGTCCATTTGGTTCCATTTGTACACTCAGAGTTACAGAGCTGTAAGGGTCCATTTGGTTCCATTTGTACACTCTCAGAGTTGCAGACCTGTAAGGGTCCATTTGGTTCCATTTGTACACTCTCAGAGTTACAGACCTGTAAGGGTCCATTTGGTTCCATTTGTACACTCTCAGAGTTGCAGACCTGTAAGGGTCCATTTGGTTCCATTTGTACACTCTCAGAGTTACAGACCTGTAAGGGTCCATTTGGTTCCATTTGTACACTCTCAGAGTTGCAGACCTGTAAGGGTCCATTTGGTTCCATTTGTACACTCTCAGAGTTACAGACCTGTAAGGGTCCATTTGGTTCCATTTGTACACTCTCAGAGTTGCAGAGCTGTAAGGGTCCATTTGGTTCCATTTGTACACTCTCAGAGTTACAGAGCTGTAAGGGTCCATTTGGTTCCATTTGTACACTCTCAGAGTTACAGAGCTGTAAGGGTCCATTTGGTTCCATTTGTACACTATCAGAGTTACAGAGCTGTAAGGGTCCATTTGGTTCCATTTGTACACTCTCAGAGTTACAGACCTGTAAGGGTCCATTTGGTTCCATTTGTACACTATCAGAGTTGCAGACCTGTAAGGGTCCATTTGGTTCCATTTGTACACTATCAGAGTTACAGACCTGTAAGGGTCCATTTGGTTCCATTTGTACACTCTCAGAGTTACAGACCTGTAAGGGTCCATTTGGTTCCATTTGTACACTCTCAGAGTTACAGACCTGTAAAGGTCCATTTGGTTCCATTTGTACACTCTCAGAGTTACAGAGCTGTAAGGGTCCATTTGGTTCCATTTGTACACTCTCAGAGTTACAGAGCTGTAAGGGTCCATTTGGTTCCATTTGTACACTCTCAGAGTTACAGAGCTGTAAGGGTCCATTTGGTTCCATTTGTACACTCAGAGTTACAGAGCTGTAAGGGTCCATTTGGTTCCATTTGTACACTCTCAGAGTTGCAGACCTGTAAGGGTCCATTTGGTTCCATTTGTACACTCTCAGAGTTACAGAGCTGTAAGGGTCCATTTGGTTCCATTTGTACACTCAGAGTTACAGAGCTGTAAGGGTCCATTTGGTTCCATTTGTACACTCTCAGAGTTGCAGACCTGTAAGGGTCCATTTGGTTCCATTTGTACACTCTCAGAGTTGCAGACCTGTAAGGGTCCATTTGGTTCCATTTGTACACTCTCAGAGTTACAGAGCTGTAAGGGTCCATTTGGTTCCATTTGTACACTATCAGAGTTACAGACCTGTAAAGGTCCATTTGGTTCCATTTGTACACTCTCAGAGTTACAGAGCTGTAAGGGTCCATTTGGTTCCATTTGTACACTCAGAGTTACAGACCTGTAAGGGTCCATTTGGTTCCATTTGTACACTCAGAGTTACAGACCTGTAAGGGTCCATTTGGTTCCATTTGTACACTCAGAGTTACAGAGCTGTAAGGGTCCATTTGGTTCCATTTGTACACTCTCAGAGTTACAGAGCTGTAAGGGTCCATTTGGTTCCATTTGTACACTCTCAGAGTTACAGAGCTGTAAGGGTCCATTTGGTTCCATTTGTACACTATCAGAGTTGCAGAGCTGTAAGGGTCCATTTGGTTCCATTTGTACACTCTCAGAGTTACAGACCTGTAAGGGTCCATTTGGTTCCAGTTGTACACTCTCAGAGTTACAGAGCTGTAAGGGTCCATTTGGTTCCATTTGTACACTCTCAGGCCCCTTTTCCACTATGGGGTGGAACCAGAACCAGAACCAGAACTTTCCAGGACCCAGAACTACCAAGAACCATGTGTAGTTCCAGAACCAAGTTCTGCTTCCGTTTCCATATAACCAGAACCCCCCCCCCCCCCCCCCTATTCCCCCACTGCTGAGTAGCTCGGCCAGCAGGGACACCCCCCCCCCCCCCTGGCACGGCCGGGGGGGTCCCGGAATACAGAGATATTCATGTTTAAATAATGACTGGTTATTATATTCAACAGTGGTGGAAAGTACCTATGTATATAGTATTGTACTTAAATACATTTCGGCCATTTGAAAATAGACAATCTACAAGCTCGATGAGACACATGTGAGCTTGTAGATTGTCTATTTTCAAATTTATTTGCTTTATTGTACTTTTCTAAACCAATAATATGAACATATTTTTATATGCCACATGTCACATATGCCACAGCTGTCACATATATTTCCTATACATAATGCATATACTGTATATGCACATACTGTAGTGTATGAACATGTGGATGCAGCATACATTCTGCATATAGGCTATATTTGCCGCTATATAGGCTATATTTGCCCCATTCCATGTGGGGAGTGGGAAAACAGTAAAACACCCGTTTTAAATGCATTAGACCAGTTGTTCTCCAACCTTTACCCGTCTACAATATTTTGCTTAAACGGCAAGAGAAAAATAAATCTCGTATAGCTCATATGATGCTAAATGATAATCCACCTTTTGAATATAGCATTTAACATGAGTGTGGGTTGCAATTATAGTGCCTCTTGAGCAGATTGTGCCATAACATCCAGTCCAGTTGTAATGTCAATATCAAGAAATGTGCAAATACAAATCATTTAACCGTTGTGCTAGTTGAATTTAATTATTCCAGTGTTTAGTATTGTGTACAGCTCATTTCTAGTAATGATATGCCTAATGCCTTGCCCTGAAAAAAAAAAGTCTAGTGCACACTACTGTCCGTGTATAAAACAATATACTCTACTAATCTCCAGTAGCATTAGCCTCATAATATTGTGCTTCTGTTCTGACAATTTAGAATAGATCATGGCTCTCTCCTCGCACACACACACACCCCCCCGGACACCCCTCTCTGCAGTTAGCCTAGCTGTTAGCGGTAGAACAACAACTGCAAGCAAACTCGTCGCGACAGCTTTATGGCTCTCTCTCTCCCTCACGCACACACACGCTCTTTCTCTCCCTCTCTCGTGGCCATAGCGTTTCTGTGGGCTTTTCCAGGTTATTTTTCTGTGTGTCCGCGGCGCTGTGTCGCACTCAGAAGTTTAAAATGTGCGGTGTTGTGTTGTGTGGCTGACTGGCTGTGCGCTTCGCCTCGCTCCGGTCTCCTCAGTGTTGTCACCTCAGCTCAACCAATCGAGAGCAGCAGCGCTGCTGGCCCCGCCCATAGGTTCCCAGAACTCAGTGTTAGTACTACCTCAAAAGCAGGGCCGGAAAAAGGTTCTGAGAACCTGGTCTGAAACCGTGCCGTACCGCGCTGTGCGCTGTGGAAACAAACTCAGAACTAAAAAAAATAGGTTCAGGTTCTGGATAGTTCTGGTTCCACCCCATAGTGGAAAAGGGGCCTCAGAGTTACAGACCTGTAAGGGTCCATTTGGTTCCATTTGTACACTCTCAGAGTTGCAGACCTGTAAGGGTCCATTTGGTTCCATTTGTACACTCAGAGTTGCAGACCTGTAAGGGTCCATTTGGTTCCATTTGTACACTCTCAGAGTTACAGAGCTGTAAGGGTCCATTTGGTTCCATTTGTACACTATCAGAGTTACAGAGCTGTAAGGGTCCATTTGGTTCCATTTGTACACTCTCAGAGTTACAGAGCTGTAAGGGTCCATTTGGTTCCATTTGTACACTCTCAGAGTTACAGAGCTGTAAGGGTCCATTTGGTTCCATTTGTACACTATCAGAGTTACAGACCTGTAAAGGTCCATTTGGTTCCATTTGTACACTCAGAGTTACAGACTTAATTTAAATGTATTTAAAACTAGTATAGAAAAAAGGGCCCCTACCTGGGCACAGGTCTCAGCCAGGCCAGGTCAGGTTGTAAGGAGTGTGTGAGTGTTCACAGGTCTCCACCAGGCCAGGTCAGGTTGTAAGGAGTGTGTGAGTGTTCCAGCGGGCCAGGTCAGGTTGTAAGGAGTGTGTGAGTGTTCACAGGTCTCCACCAGGCCAGGTCAGGTTGTAAGGAGTGTGTGAGTGTTCACAGGTCTCCACCAGGCCAGGTCAGGTTGTAAGGAGTGTGTGAGTGTTCCAGCGGGCCAGGTCAGGTTGTAAGGAGTGTGTGAGTGTTCCTATGCTGCGGTAGTATGTGTAGCAACAGTGTGTGGGCTGCAGGAAGCGGGCAAACACTGTCTTATTAAAGTGAGCGTGTATACCAGGGGTGGGCAACTTTGACGATAGAGAGGGCCACAATATTTCCACACTCACTCCAGTGGGGCCACATTGCATATTAATGTCGTAGCAAAACTAGCCGATCTACAAGCTCAAAACGCGTCGCACTGCGACGCGTTTTGAGCTTGTAGATCAGCTATTTTTGCTATATTTGAATTAAAATCCTGAATATTTCTTTTGCCATTTTTAAATTGGAATTCTGAATTAAATACAAATACATTGGACATCAAAAAAAGAGAAGACAATAACATTGAAATCATACTATAAACGAGCGAATGTCTGTCTGTCTGTCTGTCTGTCTGTCTGTCTGTCTGTCTGTCTGTCAGAAACAAACACTTATCTCCTCATTGCCTGCACCAATCGCTCCCACTTTTCACACAGGCATTGACCATAATCATATGGAGGTCTTAACGAAGCCATTTTTCCAATAAGATTAATAATGAATTTATTAGTGAATAAAAACCCGTTTATTTGTCCGTGGTCTATCTCCGACCGAGCCACACTATTAGCACACATCTCTCCATGCCAAAATAAATCTGCACGCTCCCACAATCCAGCTAGGCTACTTTTTACCGACGCAACTGTCGTATTTACTGTACAGATATTGTTTTTACATCACCCATTTATATGAAATAATAATCCAACCGCAACCAGGGCGCAGTACCCCCCGCGGCCACCAGGGGGGTACTGAACAACTCATCTCCCCGCAAATCACGTGTCACCAGTGTCACCAGTGAAATGCATGTTGGGACGGACACAGACCCACACTGTACATTTGGGAATACCTGTGCCACAGCCCATACTTTCTGTGCTGCATGTAAAACTGGGGTCTTTCATACTTTTCAAATGGGGGTCTGTGGGCTAATAAGTGTACATTTTACAGTCCTTGCCATGAAAACATTTCCCTACCATGCATTTATACAAATATTTTCATGTTATAGTGCTGTTTTTATTCACACAAAAAAGACACAAATATATTATACAAGTTAAAATGAAGACCAATTAAATATATTTATGGGGGGCAATAGTCCATACACGGGTAAGGACTATGTATATTAATACAATAAACAAGCAAAAGGGCATTGCCTGACCATGGATCACACCAAAGGACCTGCAACATCACTGAGGAACACGTTCCACTTCAAATCATATTTATCCAACTGATTATTCATGTTAAAGGATAACCTCTCCAAAGCAGCCACAATACCAATTGTATCAATGGTATACTTATGATTGTACTGCAGCATTTAACACATTACCCACACTGAACATCATTTGCTGCTCATATATTCAGAACGGGTAAGGACTAGTACTAGTAATTAACTGAAATCAATAATATATCAACACTCCGGTTCGGTCTCTATCCTTTCATTACTCTATGATAGACACACACAGAGTCACACTGAAAACTGGAGCCTTTTCCCTGAGTGACGGACACAGATAGACTACTGTATGTCTGGCTGACGCAACACACCGGCTTCACGGATTGGCCAGAGGCGTCGCATGACGTTGGTACCACTGTAGAGATATAAGAGATAGCGTGTGGTTGACAGAACTGCATTCTGGGACAGAGACGGAGAGACAGAACTGCATTGTGGGCCAGAGAAGCAAGAACAACCTGATGTTAGAATGATCCGCTGGACCGTCCGTCTGAAAGGAGGAGCAGAGAGATGTCGCCATCCAGCTGTGGTGCTGCAGGACAAGCTGTACTGCTTTGGAGGAGACAGTGATCCCATTGATGTTCACGTCTTCAACACAGTGTCTTTATGCTGGAGGAAGCTGACCCCAGGAAGAGGAGGAGGACGCCACCTAGAGGTTCCATCCAGGCGCTCTGGCCACACAGCTGTGTTGGTTGAAGATATAGTCTACATCTGGGGAGGATCGAGTCCTTACTGCAATGTGCTTTATGCATTTGATGTTGACGCCTACAGATGGTTCAAACCCAGGGTTTCTGGCACTGTTCCAGATGAGAGGAGCTGCCACTCAGCCTGTGTGTTGGAGAAGGTCATGTTTATCCATGGAGGATCCACCATGCTGACTGGATGGACTACTGACATGTACAAGTTGGACACCAGCACAATGGTCTGGACTTTAATTAACACCAGAGGAACTCAACCTACTGCTACATACTTTCACTCTTCCACCATCATCGGGACAAAGATGTTTGTATTTGGGGGGGATAATTACCCCCTCAGAGTGTTTGACACAGAGACCAACCTCTGGCTGAGCACACCATCTCCACAGCCTCATCCAGACGGACCCTGCCATCATTCAGCATTTACCTACAATGGAGAGCTGTACATATGTGGTGGCTGGAACAATATTGATGTGTGGAAATTCAGTCCAGAGACCTTCTCCTGGAAGAAGGTTGAGCCCAAGGGAAAGGACTGGGAACGATGTATGAGATATGCTGTTGCATGCACGGTGGGAGATCGTATCTTCCTCTTTGGAGGACTAATCCCACCTGATAACCTGTATGTCTTAGACTTCAATCCGAGCCTCAAGACATTATGTAAGCTAGCAGTTATTCAGTACGGTCTGGAGCAGTCGGAGCTCACACACAACATCAGGTGGGAACTGGCAGCCATGACAACCAACAATAACAACCCCACGACGCCGACATGATAAAAGCGTGCCTACGATAAAGAAGGAAATATAAATAATACAAATCACACCTGTGTGAAGTGAGGGGCGCTAATATATTAAAGTCTAACTCAGTCATGTTGATTAGGTGATGTAAAACAAACGGTGCCAAAACAAACATTAAACGCCATTAACAATAAAGAGACAATATGACGTAAACGACACATTATGGCGTAAATGTTCCCTTCATTGTCAATGCGTTTACTAAACAAACTTTGAACTAACGACAAACATTAAACCTGTGTATAGGAAGGGCCCCTCAAAAATCGGACAAATTCATAAAACGGCAAAAACAAATTACACTTGTGTGAAGTGAGCGGTGCCTTGTTTGTCTGGGGCACCCGTCACAACTGCCCCTCCCTACCTACCCTACCCTACCTACCCTACCCTACCCTACCCTACCCTACCCTCCAAAAAACCACCCACACCCTCAGATCTGAAAATATATTCCTAGGTTCCAAATACCAACCATGTACACCATGGGGGACCGACCAGGCCTTCCTTCTGCTGGGCAGCAGCGCGCCTGTGGAACAGCCGCTTTGTGTGTCTGTGTGTCAAATCCTGTGGATGTTCACAGGTCTCCACCAGGCCAGGTCAGGTTGTAAGGAGTGTGTGAGTGTTCACACAGGTCTCCACCGGCCCAGGTCAGGTTGTAAGGAGTGTGTGAGTGTTCACACAGGTCTCCACCGGCCCAGGTCAGGTTGTAAGGAGTGTGTGAGTGTTCACAGGTCTCCACCGGCCCAGGTCAGGTTGTAAGGAGTGTGTGAGTGTTCACAGGTCTCCACCAGGCCAGGTCAGGTTGTAAGGAGTGTGTGGATGTTCACAGGTCTCCACCGGGCCAGGTCAGGTTGTAAGGAGTGTGTGGATGTTCACAGGTCTCCACCGGGCCAGGTCAGGTTGTAAGGAGTGTGTGAGTGTTCACAGGTCTCCACCAGGCCAGGTCAGGTTGTAAGGAGTGTGTGGATGTTCACAGGTCTCCACCGGGCCAGGTCAGGTTGTAAGGAGTGTGTGAGTGTTCCAGCGGGCCAGGTCAGGTTGTAAGGAGTGTGTGAGTGTTCCAGCGGGCCAGGTCAGGTTGTAAGGAGTGTGTGAGTGTTCCAGCGGGCCAGGTCAGGTTGTAAGGAGTGTGTGAGTGTTCCAGCGGGCCAGGTCAGGTTGTAAGGAGTGTGTGAGTGTTCCAATGCTGCGGTAGTATGTGTAGCAACAGTGTGTGGGCTGCAGGAAGCGGGCAAACACTGTCTTATTAAAGTCAGCGTGTATACCAGGGGTGGGCAACTTTGACGATAGAGAGGGCCACAATATTTCCACACTCACTCCAGTGGGGCCACATTGCATATTAATGTCGTAGCAAAAATAGCCGATCTACAAGCTCAAAACGCGTCGCAGTGCGACGCGTTTTGAGCTTGTAGATCAGCTATTTTTGCTATATTTGAATTAAAATCCTGAATATTTATTTTGCCATTTTTCTCCCCATTACGACATTAATATGCAATGTGGCCATTTTGCCATTTTTAAATTGGAATTCTGAATTAAATACAAATACATTGGACATCAAAAAAAGAGAAGACATTAACATTGTAATACTAGTAATTAACTGAAATCAATAATATATCAACGCTCCGGTTCGGTCTCTATCCTTTCATTACTCTATGATAGACACACACAGAGTCACACTGAAAACTGGAGCCTTTTCCCTGAGTGACGGACACAGATAGACTACTGTATGTCTGGCTGACGCAACACACCGGCTTCACGGATTGGCCAGAGGCGTCACATGACGTTGGTACCACTGTAGAGATATAAGAGATAGCGTGTGGTTGACAGAACTGCATTCTGGGACAGAGACGGAGAGACAGAACTGCATTGTGGGCCAGAGAAGCAAGAACAACCTGATGTTAGAATGATCCGCTGGTCTGTCCGTCTGAAAGGAGGAGCAGAGAGATGTCACCATGCAGCTGTGGTGCTGCAGGACAAGCTGTACTGCTTTGGAGGAGACAGTGATCCCATTGATGTTCACGTCTTCAACACAGTGTCTTTATGCTGGAGGAAGCTGACCCCAGGAAGAGGAGGAGGACGCCACCTAGAGGTTCCATCCAGGCGCTCTGACCACACAGCTGTGTTGGTTGAAGATATAGTCTACATCTGGGGAGGGAGGCCTTACTGCAATGTGCTTTATGCATTTGATGTTGACGCCTACAGATGGTTCAAACCCAGGGTTTCTGGCACTGTTCCAGATGAGATGTACTACCACTCAGCCTGTGTGTTGGAGAAGGTCATGTTTATCCATGGAGGATCCACCAAGCTGACTGGATGGACTAATGACATGTACAAGTTGGACACCAGCACAATGGTCTGGACTTTAATTAACACCAGAGGAACTCAACCTACTGCTACATACTTTCACTCTTCCACCATCATCGGGACAAAGATGTTTGTATTTGGGGACTATGGGGACCAGTACCAGTACCAGTACCCCCTCAGAGTGTTTGACACAGAGACCAACCTCTGGCTGAGCACACCATCTCCACAGCCTCATCCAGAAGAACTCTGCTATCATTCAGCATTTACCTACAATGGAGAGCTGTACATATTTGGTGGCTGGTACAATATTAATTTGTGGAAATTCAGTCCAGAGACCTTCTCCTGGAAGAAGGTTGAGCCCAAGGGAAAGGACTGGGAACGATGTATGAGATATCCTGCTGCATGCACGGTGGGAGATCGTATCTTCCTCTTTGGAGGACTAATCCCACCTGATAACCTGTATGTCTTAGACTTCAATCCGAGCCTCAAGACATTATGTAAGCTAGCAGTTATTCAGTACGGTCTGGAGCAGTCGGAGCTCACACACGACATCAGGTGGGAACTGGCAGCCATGACAACCAACAATAACAACCCCACGACGCCGACATGATAAAAGCGTGCCTACGATAAAGAAGGAAATATAAATAATACAAATCACACCCGTGTGAAGTGAGGGGCGCTAATATATTAAAGTCTAACTCAGTCATGTTGATTAGGTGATGTAAAACAAACGGTGCCAACACAAACATTAAACGCCATTAACAATAAAGAGACAATATGACGTAAATGACACATTATGGCGTAAATGTTCCCTTCATTGTCAATGCGTTTACTAAACAAACTTTGAACTAAAGACAAACATTAAACCTGTGTATAGGAAGGGCCCCTCAAAAATCGGACAAATTCATAAAACGGCAAAAACAAATTACACTTGTGTGAAGTGAGCGGTGCCTTGTTTGTCTGGGGCACCCGTCACAACTGCCCCTCCCTACCTACCCTACCCTACCCTCCAAAAAAACCACCCACACCCTCAGATCTGAAAATATATTCCTAGGTTCCAAATACCAACCATGTACATCCTAGGTTCCAAATACCAACCATGTACACAATGGGGGACCAACCAGGCCTTCCTTCTGCTGGGCAGCAGCGCGCCTGTGGTACAGCCGCTTTGTGTGTCTGTGTGTCTGTGGGCGGCTGTGGCTCAGAAGGTAGAGCAGGTCGTCCAATGATCCGTGGGTCGGCGGTTCGAATCCCGGCTCCTCCTGTCTACATGTCGAAGTGTCCTTGGGCAAGACACTGAACCCTACATTGCCTCCAATGGGTTGGTCGGTGTGTGAGCTCGCCACCGTCGGTGTGTGAATGTGGGAAGTGAGGACGCTGGCGTCGACTGTTCGCCGCTTCACCTCCCAATGTATGAATGAATGAACCGTTGTAAAGCGATTTGAGCACTTGGAAAAGCGCTATAAAAATGCAATTCATTATTATTATTATTATCACAGTGATGATTTGATTGGTTGAGCACGGAATGTCACATCACATTCATTCTTAAAATCACATGATGAGTGTGATCTTTCTTTCTCGGTTATGGAAGGTAAAAAGGAATAAAGTGTCCTTTAGTTACAGTCAGTGTAGCCCCTGTACCAGGCTTTCACTTTGTTGGTGCAAAAATTGAAAATCTGGAGGAACGCATTGGCCGCTCTGGTCTAAAAGTGGGAGTCAACCCTTCCGGGTGGGCGTCGCTCCAAATGATGTGACGTATAGCAGACCTACAAGCTCATAGCGCGCCACCGAGTGGCGCGCTACGAGCTTGTAGGTCTGCTATTTATTTTTTAATCGAAGAACCAATGACATAGAAACATAGCTTTAGATTGTGGGGGGGGGCCTAAATAATATAGTAGAAGCGTTTTTTATCAAGATTTGATCAATGTCACCGCATGGTCCACACACTACAAATTAAGAAAAAAAAGAATTTTCTTCTTTTTTTTTTTTTTTTTTTAGCACATTGCCAAAAGGGCAGGGGGTGCTCTAGCACCCCCTAGTGTCTATCTGTGCACCCCACTGGTTACACAGACGCTTTCCCGGTTTTAATGGCTTAACCCATTCTGACCGGGCACCCATTTTGGTGTTGGCATCATGTTATGCTTTAGCTATTGAAAAATAGCAGATCTACAAGCTCATATCGCGCCACCGAGTGGCGCGATACGAGCTTGTAGGTCTGCTATTTTTTTTTTTATCGAAGAACGACTGACATTTTTAGAATCTGATCTCAGGTCAGAATGGGTTAATCAGACCAGTGTGTGTACAGTGGAAACCTCGTATGAATCTGATCTCAGGTCAGAATGGGTTAATAATAAGGATGTATTTGTGTGTCTTCATTTCAGGATGAGTTCTGCGTGGTCCTGCTGCTATAGGGCAGCACCCTAACGGTGCTGACCCCTCTCTCCCCTCGCCGTCAGCCACCATGAAAGGCCTCGGCACCAACCGCAGCCGCCACCTGTCGGACTCCTGCTGTGAGCCCACGGGCCCCCAGAAGAACCTGTGCTCCCTGAGCTCCTCGGACCCCCACAGCTCCTTCCTGCTGAGGCCCACCATGAACCACTACGCCACGCTGGACCCCCACCTCCACCACTACGCGCCCAGCAGCCCCACGCCGCTGCCCCCCGACTGCCTGCTGCCGTTCAGCCAGGTCTCCAACAGCTCCACCTTCCCCCGCCTGCACTTCTCCTCCCAGGGAGACCAGGTCGGTGTGTGTGTGTGTTGTGTGTGTGTGTGTGTGTGTGTGTGTGTGCGTGTGTGTGTGTGTGTGTGTGTGTGTGTGTGTGTGTGTGTGTGTGTGTGTGTGTGTGTGTGTGTGTGTGTGTGTGTGTGTGTGTGTGTGTGTGTGTGTGTGTGTGTGTGTGTCTTATGCCCATACCTAACCATAACACCACACCAAAAACCTTATGCCCATACCTATAACACCACACCAAAAACCTTATGCCCATACCTATAACACCACACCAAAAACCTTATGCCCATACCTATAACACCACACCAAAAACCTTATGCCCATACCTATAACACCACACCAAAAACCTTATGCCCATACCTATAACACCACACCAAAAACCTAAAACTTGTCACCAAGTTCACGATTGTCATGAATTCCCTCATGGTTTCAAATCTGATTTAAATCTGATTTCAGGAGAAGGTTACCGCATTTCAGTCTGAATGCAGTGACCTGATCTAACCGCAAAACAAAGGATTCCATAAGACTTTATGTGTTTGTGTTTAGACGTATTTAAACAAATCAGATTCCGATCTGGATGTGACACATGCAGATTTGATTCAGGCTGGATTTGACCGCAGTCTAAATGGGGCCGAATGTCTATCAACCCCTCCATCCATCCATCCGTCCATCCGTGCATCCATCGAACCATCCGTCCAGGTGGATTGCCCACAGAGCTGTCTGTCTGGTGGGGTTGGTTCTGGAGGACCGATCAGCCGGACGGGCACCCTGCCCACCTCCATGTCCATGCAGGGCCTGGGCCTGGGCCTGGGCCTGGGTCTGCAGGGTCTGAGCGGAACCCCCATCATCACCAGCGGGTCGGCCACCATCTCCTCTGCCCAGGCGGCCAAGATGAACCGGCTGCCCTCCAACCTCCTGGACCACCTGGAGAGACACCTGCCTCTGCAGCACGACGGCTTCAGCACCCTGCAGTTCCACCGGGGGCGCATGTCCAAGCAGGTCGCTGGAGAGTTTCTTTGTATTTTGTTTTGTTACTTCATGTTTATCAATTTTAACAGGTTTGATAGTTTAATTTTGTTTCCATTTTGTGAAAAGCCTTAGGTTTAATTGATTTTTATTAGGTTTTTGTTATGTTTTCTGTTAACCCATTTTGACCTGAGATCAGATTAAAGAAATGTCTTCTACATCCTGACAGTTTTCTGAAAAAGCTATGTTTCTACGTCCGTCGTCCAAAAATAGCAGGTCTGCTATTTTTCAATAGCTAAAGCATAACATAATGCTAACACCAAAAAGGGTTCCCGCCCAAAATGGGTTAAAAAAAAAACGGCCCTTACATTAAAACAACAATTAGTATTTGTTTTACCAATCAACTACTCCACTCAGCATGGTGGTGTTTACCTGAAGAAACACAATGCCCTCTCGCTGTATTTCTGTGTTTCTTAAAAATGGTCTGCTTGGTGATCACATAAGCCTGAGTAGACTAGTTTTTTTTTAAAGTGAAATGTCCCTTTAAAACTATCATTAACCCTTCATGTCCGAGCAGCGCAGCGAGAGTCCCGGGCGCATCCGCCACCTCATGCACTCGGTGCAGAAGCTCTTCGCCAAATCCCAGTCCCTGGAGACGGGCAACGCCAACGGGCGGACGGCCGGGGGGGTGGTGGGCGGCGGCGGCGTCACCACGGGGGGTGGCGAGGACGGGGGCGGCGGCAGGACGACCGGCAGAAGTAAGAGTAAAGACCGCGCCACGAAGACAGAGGGGCCCAAGCAGCAGAGGGCCCAATGCAGGGCCAACGCTCTGGCCCTCTGGAACTCCGACGACGCCCTCATGGACACATGTGATGCCACCAAAGCTGGAACCATCGCCGTAGGTGAGTTGTTGTAGGCTGTTGTACAACGCAACGCAACGCAACGCAAAGCAACGCAACGCAACGCAACACAACGCAACACAACGCAACACAACACAACACAGACGCCCTGAGGCAAGGTCGCGTGCACGCAGTGACAGCAGACTGCTGGCTGGCGCTTTGGCATGGGGGGCTATTTCTTGCGCCACCCCTTAACCCTTATCCCTAAACTTATTTGCCATTTTTTTACTATTAAAAAAAACCCTTTTAAAATAGTTCAAATAGCTGATCTACAAGCTCACAACGTGTAGATGTAGATAGTTGAACTATTTTAAAATGATTTCTGTACTGTTGTCTTGAGTGTACAGGGTTTGATGAGGCCAGATGAACATATGGAATGTCAGAACAGGTCAGCTCCATAATATAGGTGGAAGCGGGGGCAGTGTCTTGAGTGTACAGGGTTTGATGAGGGCCCAGGTAGGGCCGGGCCTTAATTTCCGGGCCTCTTGAGAACTAGGCTACTAATACTACTACTTTGGGGCGGGCCCGAGTTTGAATGGACAGATATCAGTCAAAAGGGAGACATCGAAGAGGAAGGACGGGTGAGGGTCAGCTCCATATGGAGATCTAAGGGTTCATAGAAAACTGCGACCTAGATAGCATTTGACACAGACTTATAGCATGCTATGTAGACAGCACTATAATTGTATTGTATATAGTCATAGCACGCCATAGTACATATGTATAGCATAGTAGTAAATATGTATAGTTTATATGTATAGTGTATGTATAGTTTCATTATATAGATATTCCACTGTTACTCTCTTAGCTTACGCATGTTTCATGATAAATGCTTTTATGTGATGTATTCCCATGCTTTTGTTCTTGCTTAAATGTAAGTCGCTCTGGATTAAGAGCGTCTGCTAAATGCCTAAATTGTAAATTGTAAATAACATAACATAGCATGCCATGCACAAAGCCTTGTGTAAAAAAAAAAGCACATTGAATTGCCTTGTTGTGGAAAAGTTGCTACACAAATCAAGCGTTAATTGTCACATGACTATAAGGTTACCGCAACCCCCTGAGCATGATGACCCTGGGCAGGGCGGTGTCGGACAGCCAGGCTCCGCCCAGACTCCTCCCACAAGGCTACCACACCATCTCTGCCTCTCACAGCCACACGCTGAAGACCTCCAAGAGCAGCGGAGACCTCAAGTTCCTGGCCTGTCAGGCTATGCAGGTATGGGGGGCTGGGGGGGGGGGGGGGGGTAGTCACCCTCACCTCATGGCGAGGTGGAATTCATGGAGATTTTGTCAGATTTCCTGATTTTCCGTGGCTTTTCAAAAGATAATATAAAGAGGATTTGGAACGATTGTGAGTAATATAGTATCACAAATATTTGCGATCAGGTGACTTTTTGTTTTTTAGTTTTTTAGTTTTTTTACAAATATGTGACCACTGCCAGCAGAATATGCCTCATCTCGCCAGAATGAACATGCCTTATACTTACTTCTATATTATAGAAGTAAATTGAGAAATAAAAACAGAGTGACAAATACAAAAAAACTAAAGCACACACAATAACAAAACACAAACTATATAATATATATATTTGAAACAAAATATATAAAATATATATATAAAAAATAAATAAAAATAAAACTCCAATATAGTCAATATACGTAGCAGATCATGGTCACAAACATCATCCAGACAAGACAGGTTGGCCAGTCAGGCGACAGTCAATCAGGGTCAATCAGGTTCAATCGGGGGCACAAGTGTAAGGCGGTCAACATGAGACAGAAAAGGCTGCCATGTTTTACTGAATTTGGAGATTGAGCCACGCAATGTATATTTAATTTTTTCCAATTTAAAAAAATACAGTATGTCAGATATCCAACGGGAATGTGAAGGGGGGTATGTTTTTTTTCCAATGCATGAGAATAAGACGTCTTGCCAGAAGCGTCACAAAAGCGACAAGGTCAGATTGATATTTAGGCAGGGGGATAGTATCAGGAAGGACGCCAAATAGGGAAATAATAGGGGATGGCTCTATGGGAAACTGTAACACATCTGAAATAGTATCAAATATATCTGACCAAAAAGACAGGTCCAAAACATATGAAGAAGATTAGCTGGAGCCTGGTGGCATCTATCGCACGTTGGATCAACACTATCATAAATCCTGGCTAACCGAACCTTGGTCCAGCTACACCCGGTGGAGAAATTTACATTGCAACACCCCATGTTTAGCACATATTGATGAAGAATGAACACGACCCATAATGGCCTCCCAGGTTTCATCAGAGGTGACTATTTAATCATTGTGATGGACAGGTGGGCTCCAAGGAGGATGAATGGGTGATTATTTAATCACTGTGATGGACAGGTGATTATTTAATCATTGTGATGGACAGGTGTTTATTTAATCCATTCTGAACGGGAACCCCTTTTGGTGTTGGCATTATGTTATGCTTTAGCTATTTAGAAATAGCAGATCTACAAGCGCATAGCGCGCCACCGAGTGGCGCGCTACGAGCTTGTAGGTCTGCTATTTTTGAAAAATCGAAGAGCGACTGACATTTCTAGAATCTGATCTCAGGTCAGAATGGGTTAATCAGACCAGTGGGTGTCCAGTGGAAACCTCGTATGAATCTGATCTCAGGTCAGAACGACGTTAATCATTGTGATTGACAGGTGGGCTCCAAGGAGGACGAATGCAGGAGCCGCTCGGGGAAGAAGGACCCCCTGGTGAAGCGGGGGTCCTGGTCCAGTATGACCCTCAGCCAGGCCAGGCAGGTTCTGCAGAAGGGCTCGGCCACGGTCAACAGAACTCTGCTCAAGTCCAAGTCCTGTCACCAGGACCTGGCGTGCAATTACCTCCAGGTGAGACATTTTATTGTATTTATTTTTACCCTACCAATACTGTATATCTCTATAATCGGAGTCTCCATGTCTCTGGAGCTCTTTAACCCATTCTGACCGGGCACCCATTTTGGTGTCAGCATCATGTTATGCTTTAGCTATTGAAAAATAGCAGACCTACAAGCTCATAGCGCGCCACCGAGTGGCGCGCTATGAGCTTGTAGGTCTGCTATTTTTGAAAAATCGAAGAACGACTGACATTTTTAGAATCTGATCTCAGGTCAGAATGGGTTAATCAGACCAGTGTGTGTCCAGTGGAAACCTCGTATGAATCTGATCTCAGGTCAGAATCACGTCACGTGTTCTCTCTCCGTTTTTCCCAGGTTCCCCTGGGAGAGTGGGCGGGGACCCTGGGTCGGGGCGGGGGCCGGGTGGGCGGCGGCGGCGGCGGCGGTGGCACGGAGATCCCGTGTCGGAGGATGCGTAGCGGCAGCTACGTCAAAGCCATGGGGGACGTGGAGGACAGCGAGGACGACTCGGAGGGCAGCCCCAAACCCTCGCCCAAGAGCGCCGCGCGCCGCCAGAGCTACCTGAAGGCCACGCAGCGCTCCCTGAGCGAGCAGCACCCTCCTCCACCCCCCCCACCGCCACGCAAGTGAGTCACGCTCCGCAAGCACTTTAAGGGCTATTTCACTTTAAGACACACTTATGGGGTCATAGTACCAACGCTGGCTTTTGTGTGTGCACCCTGGGGTCTGTATATCTATAATGCATACACATACAGTACATATGCTGACCCCATATTATGGGGTCAGCATATGTACTGTACAGACCAAGGAACCAAGACCAAGGAACCATAAGGAATGTGTGTTTAACATGGTTACATTATAGGAAGGGGCCATATCAAATATCTGAATGTTGAACCGAGCAACTTAAAAACTGGGGTGCTCACACAAGTTAAAATTACGTTAAAATTATGTTTTCAAGTGAAATAGTGCTTTAAATACCCTCTTTTTCAGCCCAAGGACCCCCTAGCTCAGGGGTTCTCAACTCGTGGGTTGAGAACCCCTGCCCTAGCTGACAGATCTTGATCTATAGTCGATCTAGATGTGCTAGTTTTGGCGTCTGTTCTCCTCAGAATAGGGAGAGTTGACTCTGCACTTGGAGTGATTATTTTGCCAAAGTGACCAAACCAGCTAATCTGATCAATAGAAGCCACAGCAGGGACATCAGACCAGTCTGAAGTGAGTGGTGCAACAGCACCCCCTGTTGGTGCTCTAAACATAGGGACGGACATAGGGACATTGCTGTTCCTTGGAGTTTTGCAACACTCAAAATTGATTTAGTGGTGAGTCATATAAAGGCAGCCACCAGGGGGCAGCATCTGGTTATATACCGTGTATAACAATCTACAACAGTGCTCTTCAGGTCTAGGAAGAACATTAATGACTCTACCTGCACACCAAGAGAGAATATTAACACATTTAAATTGATGAGTCTACCTGCACACCATGAGAGAATATTAACACGTTTAAATTGATGAGTCTACCTGCACACCATGAGAGAATATTAACACGTTTAAATTGATGAGTCTACCTGCACACCATGAGAGAATATTAACACATTTAAATTGATGAGTCTACCTGCACACCATGAGAGAATATTAACACGTTTAAATTGATGAGTCTACCTGCACACCATGAGAGAATATTAACACGTTTAAATTGATGAGTCTACCTGCACACCATGAGAGAATATTAACACATTTAAATTGATGAGTCTACCTGCACACCATGAGAGAATATTAACACGTTTAAATTGATGAGTCTACCTGCACACCAAGAGAGAATATTAACACATTTAAATTGATGAGTCTACCTGCACACCATGAGAGAATATTAACACATTTAAATTGATGAGTCTACCTGCACACCATGAGAGAATATTAACACATTTAAATTGATGAGTCTACCTGCACACCATGAGAGAATATTAACACATTTAAATTGATGAGTCTACCTGCACACCATGAGAGAATATTAACACATTTAAATTGATGAGTCTACCTGCACACCATGAGAGAATATTAACACATTTAAATTGATGAGTCTACCTGCACACCATGAGAGAATATTAACACATTTAAATTGATGAGTCTACCTGCACACCATGAGAGAATATTAACACATTTAAATTGATGAGTCTACCTGCACACCATGAGAGAATATTAACACATTTAAATTGATGAGTCTACCTGCACACCATGAGAGAATATTAACACATTTAAATTGATGACTCTACCTGCACACCATGAGAGAATATTAACACATTTAAATTGATGACTCTACCTGCACACCATGAGAGAATATTAACAGTTTCCGTGCCGGGAATGGATTACTCCAGGTTAATGTCGCTGCCGTATCGGACATACCCGCCTTTTGTTTTATGTGTTTAATCCGCCGTAATGTAATGAATCAAAAGAAAATCCGTCTTCGTCGCGGAGTATGAGACTGGATGCCTTCGCTGTGATGACGAAACCGGAAATCGTCACATGCTGTGGGCTGCTAGGGCTTCTGGGAAATTGAGGCCAATGGAAATGCATTGGGTGCAACGCCTCATTGAAACCAATCTTGTGTGCGTCTTCCGGGTGCACCAAGATGGTGGATGCTACACACAGATCATAACAAACCACGGGAGCTTTTTTTGATGGATTTTCGCGGATTAAAAGCCCAAATAATTCAGCGTATGCTCTAAAGGTAATACAACAATCTCGGCAGTGAAGGGGGGTTGATTAAAATGCGGGTTAATCGTAAAAAACAGTCAAACTGTTAACACATTTAAATTGATGACTCTACCTGCACACCATGAGAGAATATTAACACATTTAAATTGATGACTCTACCTGCACACCATGAGAGAATATTAACACATTTAAAAGGATGAGTCTACCTGCACACCATGAGAGAATATTAACACATTTAAATTGATGACTCTACCTGCACACCATGAGAGAATATTAACACATTTAAATTGATGAGTCTACCTGCACACCATGAGAGAATATTAACACATTTAAATTGATGAGTCTACCTGCACACCATGAGAGAATATTAACACATTTAAATTGATGAGTCCACCTGCACACCAAGCCTGATGAGAGAATATTAACACATTTAAATTGATGAGTCTACCTGCACACCATGAGAGAATATTAACACATTTAAATTGATGAGTCCACCTGCACACCAAGCCTGATGAGAGAATATTAACACATTTAAATTGATGAGTCTACCTGCACACCATGAGAGAATATTAACACATTTAAATTGATGAGTCCACCTGCACACCAAGCCTGATGAGAGAATATTAACACATTTAAATTGATGAGTCTACCTGCACACCATGAGAGAATATTAACACATTTAAATTGATGAGTCCACCTGCACACCAAGCCTGATGAGAGAATATTAACACATTTAAATTGATGAGTCTACCTGCACACCATGAGAGAATATTAACACATTTAAATTGATGACTCTACCTGCACACCATGAGAGAATATTAACACATTTAAATTGATGAGTCTACCTGCACACCATGAGAGAATATTAACACATTTAAATTGATGAGTCTACCTGCACACCATGAGAGAATATTAACACATTTAAATTGATGAGTCCACCTGCACACCAAGCCTGATGAGAGAATATTAACACATTTAAATTGATGAGTCTACCTGCACACCATGAGAGAATATTAACACATTTAAATTGATGAGTCCACCTGCACACCAAGCCTGATGAGAGAATATTAACACATTTAAATTGATGAGTCTACCTGCACACCAAGCCTGATGAGAGAATATTAACACATTTAAATTGATGAGTCTACCTGCACACCATGAGAGAATATTAACACATTTAAATTGATGAGTCTACCTGCACACCATGAGAGAATATTAACACATTTAAATTGATGAGTCCACCTGCACACCAAGCCTGATGAGAGAATATTAACACATTTAAATTGATGAGTCTACCTGCACACCATGAGAGAATATTAACACATTTAAATTGATGAGTCCACCTGCACACCAAGCCTGATGAGAGAATATTAACACATTTAAATTGATGAGTCTACCTGCACACCAAGCCTGATGAGAGAATATTAACACATTTAAATTGATGAGTCTACCTGCACACCATGAGAGAATATTAACACATTTAAATTGATGAGTCTACCTGCACACCATGAGAGAATATTAACACATTTAAATTGATGAGTCTACCTGCACACCATGAGAGAATATTAACACATTTAAATTGATGAGTCTACCTGCACACCATGAGAGAATATTAACACATTTAAATTGATGACTCTACCTGCACACCATGAGAGAATATTAACACATTTAAATTGATGAGTCTACCTGCACACCATGAGAGAATATTAACACATTTAAATTGATGACTCTACCTGCACACCATGAGAGAATATTAACACATTTAAATTGATGAGTCTACCTGCACACCATGAGAGAATATTAACACATTTAAATTGATGAGTCTACCTGCACACCATGAGAGAATATTAACACATTTAAATTGATGAGTCTACCTGCACACCATGAGAGAATATTAACACATTTAAATTGATGACTCTACCTGCACACCATGAGAGAATATTAACACATTTAAATTGATGAGTCTACCTGCACACCATGAGAGAATATTAACACATTTAAATTGATGACTCTACCTGCACACCATGAGAGAATATTAACACATTTAAATTGATGAGTCTACCTGCACACCATGAGAGAATATTAACACATTTAAATTGATGACTCTACCTGCACACCAAGCCTGATGAGAGAATATTAACACATTTAACCAGCCATAGTATTCGTTGCTGTCGGGAGGAAACTCCATTTTTGAGGTTTTAGATTTTTTCCCCCCCAAAAATCAATGCTAACATCCTTTACGTCTACTCTGTATGAGGCATGGCTGAGGGAAGTAGGGGTGAAGGGGTTAAGCCAACAGATGGTAAACTCTGTGTCTCTGCGTTCCCACGGCCAGGCCCCGTCGGTACCACAGGCCCCCTCGCTGCTACGGCAGGCCGGCCCGCGTCTATGCTCTGTGTTTCTGCGTTCCCACGGCCAGGCCCCGTCGGTACGACAGGCCCCCTAAACTCTGTGTTTCTGCGTTCCCACGGCCAGGCCCCGTCGGTACCACAGGCCCCCTCGCTGCTACGGCAGGCCGGCCCGCGTCTATGCTCTGTGTTTCTGCGTTCCCACGGCCAGGCCCCGTCGGTACGACAGGCCCCCTAAACTCTGTGTTTCTGCGTTCCCACGGCCAGGCCCCGTCGGTACCACAGGCCCCCTAAACTCTGTGTTTCTGCGTTCCCACGGCCAGGCCCCGTCGGTACCACAGGCCCCCTCCCTGCAACGGCAGGCCGGCCCGCGTCTATGCTCTGCGTGGGGATCTCCTGTGGTCCCCGCTGCAGGGCACATGCTCTGTGCAGCACCTGAGGTCAGTGAGATGTTACATCATCATCCTGAGACAGAGAAACCTGTGTGGGCCTCCTCCCATTCACCCCCCCCCCCCTCCCTCTTTGCCCCGACCACCGCAACTCAATAGGATTCTAGACTTATCTGCTACGTTCGGTGAATTGTTTTGTTCTCACTTCGCTACTCAGTCTGGTAAAGATCCTATCTATCCTATCTATTATCTATCACTACTCAGTCTGGTAAAGATCCTATCTATCCTATCTATTATCTATCACTACTCAGTCTGGTAAAGATCCTATCTATTTCCTACTCAGTCTGTTAAAGATAATATCTATTTCCTACTCAGTCTGTTAAAGATAATATCTATTTCCTACTCAGTCTGGTAAAGATAATATCTATTTCCTACTCAGTCTGTTAAAGATAATATCTATTTCATACTCATTCTGTTAAAGATAATATCTATTTCCTACTCAGTCTGTTAAAGATAATATCTATTTCCTACTCAGTCTGTTAAAGATAATATCTATTTCCTACTCAGTCTGTTAAAGATAATATCTATTTCCTACTCAGTCTGTTAAAGATAATATCTATTTCCTACTCAGTCTGTTAAAGATAATATCTATTTCCTACTCAGTCTGGTAAAGATCCTATCTATTTCCTACTCAGTCTGTTAAAGATAATATCTATTTCCTACTCAGTCTGTTAAAGATAATATCTATTTCCAAGGAGCGGGATGAACACAGAGGCCATTGGTCTGTGGGGGGGGGGGGGGGGGGGGCTTTAAATGAAAACTCAAGTAAATTCTTGACTAGTTGTTGACGTTTGGAAATATGCGTCAAATTGGACCTTGGCCAGACTGAGAAGCAGAATGAGTAAAAAATAGACTGCCAGAACGCAGCGGAGCAGTCTTGATTCCAGGCTAGCAGCTCACCCTGAACGCAGCGGAGCAGTCTTGATTCCAGGCTAGCAGCTCACCCTGAACGCAGCGGAGCAGTCTTGATTCCAGGCTAGCAGCTCACCCTGAACGCAGCGGAGCAGTCTTGATTCCAGGCTAGCAGCTCACCCCGAACGCAGCGGAGCAGTCTTGATTCCAGGCTAGCAGCTCACCCGAACGCAGCGGAGCAGTCTTGATTCCAGGCTAGCAAAACTCACCACCGTTTTTCTCTAATCCCCACAGGGGTTCCCAAACCTTTTCAGCTCAAGGCCCAAAATGCTCCATTATATTTCAAATGTAGCAAAAATAGCCAATCTGCCAGATCTACAAGCTGACACCCTGCCACAGTGGGCCACGATGTGGCCTCTGTAACCCTATGTTTGGTAAACACTGACCTAACCCTCCCCACGTACCCACGATGTGGCCTCTGTAACCCTATGTTTGGTAAACACTGACCTAACCTACCCACATACCCACGATGTGGCCTCTGTAACCCTATGTTTGGGAAACACTGACCTAACCCTCCCCACGTACCCAGTAAACACTGACCTAGCCTGAGCTAACGTGTTAGGTTTCTGGTCTAGAGGGGCGGGTCGCGGCTCAGATTTGCGCACGCCCTGATTGGATCTCATCGATCTGTCCGTCACCCCCGGCCCCTCCTCTCCCCCCTAGTGCAGCGCTACGTCACATAATTTGGAGCGACGCCCACCCGGAAGGGTTGACTCCACTTTAAGACCAGAGCGGCCAATGCGTTCCTCTAGGCTTTCAATTTTTGCACCAACAAAAATGAAAGCCTGGTACCGAGGCTAACACTGACCTAACCTACCCACGTACCCAGTAAACACTGACCTAACCTCCCCACGTACCCAGTAAACACTGACCTAACCTACCCACGTACCCAGTAAACACTGACCTAACCTCCCCACGTACCCAGTAAACACTGACCTAACCTCCCCACATACCCAGTGTGTTGTGTTCACACCCTGTTGCCAGTTCTACCTTGTTCTTCTTCATAATGCTCTGACCTGCCATGGTAACCCCTCCCACACAACATCATTCGTTAAAGAAGTAGTTCACCCAAAAAAGTAGGTGTACTTATTTTCTATCGATTACAGACCCCATGAATCTTTGCATTCCTGAGCCAATAATTAACAGCAGAGTCTCCGGAGACCAAGGCCAAATTAGCCATTGGGCTGGCCACTCAGAGGCCCTTGGCCCTCAGGGGCCCTTCAGGGAAACTGGACTGCACGGTATACTGGGTTTGATGCAATGGAAAGGGCTCTTGGGGACCTTCATTGGCTGTTGGTAAAAAAAAATATGATGATATGATACGAAAAACCCTGAAAAAACCCAACATTTCGTGCACGAGCACTATGCGGGCCCCCCCAAAAAAATTCTGGGCCCAGGGCCCAGAATGGGGGTTATTGAATTATTGGCTCAGGAATGCAAAAAAACCCTAAAAAATATCTATGAATTCCACAAGGCTTCATTGGGTGTGTAGTTAATAGAAAATAAGTAGACCTACTTTTTTCAGTGAACTACTCCTTTAAACCTTTGATCCAGACAGCCCCCTCTTCCTCTCGAGGGCCATTCACACCAAGCACGATAACAATAACCATAACTATAAATGACTTGATTAGGAAACTGTTCTATATGTGAAGTGGCAGCGTCCACAACTATCACAACGGTAGTCGTTAACAGTCTCACTTGGATCACATTCAGAGCCATTATCATGAACGGCATTGGCAGCCATTCAACATATTAGAAGGACCTCTGGAATGCAATCCTTTTCTTCATTAACGGAGATGAGGAGACTATTATGAATAGCTAACGCTAACTGATAGGCTAG
This sequence comes from Protomyctophum parallelum, assembly GCF_964188405.1. Classification (NCBI taxonomy): domain Eukaryota; kingdom Metazoa; phylum Chordata; class Actinopteri; order Myctophiformes; family Myctophidae; genus Protomyctophum; species Protomyctophum parallelum. Next base: position 49,641,258 of record NC_139705.1, on the reverse strand, counting down.
CTGTTTGTTTTTTTACCTCAGGTATGCTACAACTATAGCTCTGGTCTATAGTGTTAGAAGCAATGGCCACGGCTGAAAAGTAACATAGCGTTAAGGAGAACTCCTTCTAACGCTATATGGACCAGCGCTAGGCTACAACTATCTAGCCTCTATCCATATTCTGTTCATGAGTGTTCAAATGTAACTACATTGGTTCCATTTGTACACTTAACAGCGTTAAGGGGGTGCTTGCAAAAAAAAAAAAATTGGAAACCGCTAGTACTAGCTGGACTCCTAATATGCCATAGTGTCGTACGTATTCAGAAGAAAACGATGGAGACTTTGCATTCGGTATTTGGGTCGTAATGATGAAAATAAGAACATTAATGGTGTATAAAATAGAAAATCTAAAATAATATGTCACAGACAAGACCAAGTCTTTGCCATGAACATATATTTGTCAGTGTACGTACATATTTATGATCCCTGCCACGGAGATCTCTGGGTCACTGTTCACGACATGTTATCCTTCATGAGTGTGGACAGTGGACACTGACACAATTAGTAGTTATATTATGTATCATGCTTGGTGTGAGTGGCCCTTTAAGCTTAAAGGTTTTATGACATTCATTTTCATTTCTTTTTCTTTTTCTTTTTTCTTTTAGGTTTTATGACCTCAATTACACCCAAAAAACCTGAACTTTGAACATTCAGTGGATTTTCTGTGGTCTGAAGTTTTCTTTGGGGTTTTTTGGGCCTTTTGAGCTACAATGAAAACAGGCAACACAGTGAAACAGTGACATCTGCTGGCAAATCCCATTGACATATATGGGATTTGCAGTAAGTGATGTCACTTACTGCCGGCAAATCAGAGCACCTGTTTGAGCCAGAAAACCCCAGATCACAGAAAATCTACTGAATGTTAAAAGTTCATGTTTTTTGGGTGCAATTCAGATTAGAAAACCTAAAAAAAAACAAGAACAATTCCAAAACCTTTTTTTTAATGTCACAATCCCTTTAATGTATTCTGCATTGCAAGACGGCGTCACTTGCCGACGAAAAGCAGATTCTGTCAGCAAGCGACACCGTCATAATTAGAGGTGATCTGATACCAGTAATATTGGAAATGCCTTTGATACTATAGAGCCTAAAAATATATGTAGGCTAATCGTATAGTTTAATTTAATTTTGAATGTTTTGTTATGAAGAGCCTAGAGGTTGAGCTACTGTTTTAAAATGTTATTAATATACTATTTAAATGTCTTGTTTCACAAATTGTGGCTGCACTAACAATTTATCAAATTGTTACTTTTAATTTCTATTATTCATGTTTTTCAGTTATGACATATCACACTTGGATCGGTACCGGGTCTCAACACCTACACGCATGTTCAGTTATCACAATCGGTATCAGTAATGGAACTATTATACCTGAATAGATCTGCTATTTTCACTAATATAGATTTTTTTCAATGTCTAAATTTCAATATAGCAATGCATTGATATTAAAAAAGAAAATTTACTGTAATTTGTATTTTGAATATTTAAGTATCCGACATAATTTGACAGAGCAACTTTTATTTGTAGTTGAGTAATATTGTGACGTATCTATTACTCTGACTCAAGTACTACTGGGTTTGAGTACTTTGTCCAACACTGGTTATCAGTAACGGTAGTAGGCTACTCAAGTACTGTACTTAAGTATAATGTTGAGTAGCTCTGGCCCATAGCCTTCTACTGCTTCTACCCTGCGCAGTATAAGGCTATGGGACTTTCAGTTTGAAATCAAATCGAAATCAGACCAGCCTCTCCTCTTTGGCGTGAATAAAAAGAACGTTTTTGCTACTCACCAAAACTAAAAACTAAAAGTATTTTTTTTCCCCGGTGGAAACAAAATCCCCTTTTGGCCAAAAAGTACCGTTTATACGTGTGGTGGGGGGGGCTCAGAGTGCGTCCACTAAGGAAAGTAGGCTTTCTAATGACACAACCCGCCTTTGTTTTGGTGAGTAGCCAAAACGTTCTTTTTATTTACGCCAAAGAGGAGAGGCTGGTCTGATTTGGATTTGAGATTTAAAACTGAAAGTCCCATAGCCTTATACGGCAGGGCAGAATCGTAGAAGCAGTAGAAGGCTATGGACCAGAGCTAAATGTTGAGGTACTTTTTCTTTACTTGATTATTTCTAATTTGTAACTTTTTAACTCAAGTACATTTAGAAAAAAAACATACATTAGTGTATTATATGTCTGCCTTGTGATATAAATAACTTTACTTAAGTACAACATTTGAGTACTATACTTCTTCCAGTGCTTTTCTCCGTTGTTTTGAGCGCGTTGCTTTTCCTCCTGCGTCCTCAGCACCCTGCCGTCCCTGAAGGAGCTGAACACCAACCGCAGCCTGGATAACCTGGACTGCCTGGTGAGCCCGGTGGACCCCCACCCCCCTCCCCGCCACTGGGACAGCGACTTCAGCCAGGGCTTTGGGACCCTGGGCAGAGGGGTGGGCTCTCAGGTGAGACCACCGTGTCTATTTTATCTTTTATTTTAGAGTATAGCCAATACATTTTACCAGTGGCGTGCACAGACATTTAGAGGGGCAGGTGCTCAAGCGCATTTTGGGGCGGGAACCCATTTTGGTGCTTTTATAGCTATTGAAAAATAGCTACGAGCTTGTAGGTCTGCTATTTTTCTTTAATCGAAGAACCGCACTGACATAGAAACATAGCTTTAGATTGTGTGGGGGCCTAAATAATATAGTAGAAGCGTTTTTTTATCAAGATTTGATCAATGGTCCACACACTACAAATTAAGAAAAAAAATACTTTTTTTTTTTTTTTTTTTTTTCTTAAGAGCAAAATTGCCAAAAGGGCAGGGGGTGCTCTAGCACCCCCTGGTGTCTATCTGTGCACGCCACTGCATTTTACCCCCTTTGTTCTCCCCAGTCATTATTTGTCATGGCTGCCAGTTCCCATGATGCACCTGATGTGTGGGAGTTCTGACCGCTCCAGACCAGGGGTTCCCAGCCACTGGTACCGGTACCACTAGTGGTACTTGAGCCCCCTCTGGTGGTACACAGAGGAGGTACCACTAGTGGTACTTGAGCCCCCTCTGGTGGTACACAGAGGAGGTACCACTAGTGGTACTTGAGCCCCCTCTGGTGGTACACAGAGGAGGTATCACTAGTGGTACTTGAGCCCCCTCTGGTGGTACACAGAGGAGGTACCACTAGTGGTACTTGAGCCCCCTCTGGTGGTACACAGAGGAGGTACCACTAGTGGTCCTTGAGCCCCCCTCTGGTGGTACACAGAGGAGGTACCCCTAGTGGTCCTTGAGCCCCCTCTGGTGGTACACAGAGGAGGTACCACTAGTGGTACTTGAGCCCCCTCTGGTGGTACACAGAGGAGGTACCACTAGTGGTACTTGAGCCCCCTCTGGTGGTACACAGAGGAGGTACCACTAGTGGTACTTGAGCCCCCTCTGGTGGTACACAGAGGAGGTACCACTAGTGGTACTTGAGCCCCCTCTGGTGGTACACAGAGGAGGTACCACTAGTGGTCCTTGAGCCCCCCTCTGGTGGTACACAGAGGAGGTACCACTAGTGGTACTTGAGCCCCCTCTGGTGGTACACAGAGGAGGTACCACTAGTGGTACTTGAGCCCCCTCTGGTGGTACACAGAGGAGTCGCCCAAAAAAGGAGAAAAAGACAAAATGAAATATTTATATTACTATAAGGTAGTTGTTCTGACCAAGCAATTGGTTGAAATAGGCTCTCCAGCCGTGCTGAAATGAGCATGACAACACACCTAGCTGTAAGATTTTAGGACAGATTTAATCACATTAGAAATATAGTATAGTTGTGCATCAGAGCAGCAGCAAAATTGTCTTAGGAAAGGAACAAAAACAAAACAATTTAAAGAATAAATTACATTTTCCTCCTGGGTTAATAATAGCTGAATAGGATGGGGCAGGTCTATCTACGCACCTGTATTTGAACTAGGGCGATTAAAATATTTAATCTGATTAATCGCATGATTGTCCATAGTTAACTGTGATTAATCGCAAATTAATAGCATATTTTTTATCTGTTCTAAATATACCTTAAATCAGTGGTTTTCAAGATTTTTCTTATCAAGGCCCATTATTTATTCTGCATTTGAGCCACGGACCACCATTTGATGACATTTAGCCTTCCAGACCCAAACTAAAGAACTGTATTGATGTTGGCCAATGGTACCATTACTAGAGATAACAGGCCATGTTCATCAAAATAACATGTTTTCTAAGTTTTCTAATTGTGTAGACTTAAATTAACTTAAAGATGGAGTGCCACAATTTTTTCCACCCTAAAACATGATCATCAGGTATTATTACAATATAAGGGGGAAGAACTTTTTCCAAAAAGTGTACAGTATTTGTTAAAATCATGCTTTTATGTGGACACGCCCACCAGTTCATTAAGTATGCCTGGATTGCCTGGTGGGTGGTGATGGGTGGTGATCCACCTGAACTGAAGCCGCACCCACAGCTGTAGTTGTATGATAAAGGGGGAGGGGTTAGGGGAGGGGCTGATAGTGTGGTGTCACTATATTACTGTTTACTTCATTGGCCCGTTTGACTGTCAAGGGTTCAGCCTCCAGGAAGAAACCCTAAATACAAAGTCAATACACAATTGCACATAAAAACAACTCCAGTCTGTCTAATTAAGTACTGTCACCTCATAGACACATGAAAAACTGGAAAAATACAAAAATTGTGGCACTCCATCTTTAAGTAATTCAGCAATTATTCAACTCTTTAGTGTAAAATTGCCATGCGTCTCTCAACCATTCTGTCAAACTGTGCGTTAATCGCGCATCAAAAAAAATAGTGCCGTTAAAAGGATTGTGAGTTAACTAGTTGATTGCGTTAACTTTGAGTGCGTTAACTTTGACAGCCCTAATTTTAAACCCCTGCTCCCGCTCATAGCGCGCCACCAAGTGGCGCGCTACAAGCTTGTAGGTCTGCTATTTTTGAAAAATCGAAGAACGACTGACATTTTTAGAATCTGATCTCAGGTCAGAATGGGTTAATCAGACCAGTGTGTGTCCAGTGGAAACCTCGTGTGCAGGGGCGTTATCTTCATATAACGTCAGTGAGTGGCTCGCCCATGAAAAATGGAAAATATAAATTTCATTGAGTGTATACCAATTTGGAATTATACCAATCGGTTGAGATTTGGCTGATTATAGCCAAAGTCAGATATCAACTTTTTGCGCGACGGGCCATTGGGACTGTGGCGGCGGTGTTTTACCTATACTTGTTGTGAGGACCTCTGCTTGGATTCATGGTGAGTGCGCAACGAAAAGTAATTGGAATTTATTTTTCTTGCCACATTATAAACAAGTTTACTTTACCTCCTCACTGTCCTCAGTGTTTGGGACGGGACATGCGTAGGCCTGTATATATCATGTGCTGTCTGCGTGCATATAAGCGCTGCGCTCCAGTGAAATTGTGCGGCTTGAGAAAAATGTGTTAATTTGTGTTGGATAAGGGCTTATTGGTGGGTTTTCCGTAGATATTAAGGACTAGTTAGGGTGTGTTTTAGCCGGCGGCGCCGAATTGTAGCATGGACTGGACGAATCTCTTCTTGGCTGGAGGTGACTTCATCATAGTAGTCAAATGGAAGTAAAGCCTGCCCTGTACTGTACTGTATGCAACATTTATACTCTCTACATGGCAGCAGAACAAAAGCCACTGATGGGCGGCCCAACACCTCTTGGCCCAAGCGCCCCCCCACCACCGTAAAGGTGTGTGACTACGTGACAATAGAGCACCGAAGTCCTGACGTAACTCGCTCATCCCTTCGATTCCCCTGGTTCGCAGAAGTAATTTCTCTATGGAGAATAACATGGGGTGATCTTAATATCGTCTACTATAAGCGTTGTGGTCCAAAAATAAACAAGCTGTCTCGGCGTTATTGTCAGGGAGGTGTCTCTGTATCGTTTGCAACAGTCAGTCACTCATATATATGATACAGTCTGCTTCTAGCGAAAATCTAACTAATTCAGCAGCAGTAACATTAGCGTTTTCTCTCAGTCAGTTGATTCTTCATATCCATATGAGTGAAGCGGCCGGGATGACATGTTTATTTTTCAAACACAGTTCTTATATGAAGCGATCTAAAAATCCTCCTATGGCGATTTCAATGCAACTAAACAAATACATGAACCTGGGGACTGACTCCCTCTACTGAAAGTGACGTCAGACTTCGGTGCTCTATGTGACCAGGGGGAGGGGAGGTTTCACTGGGTGCATGTTGGCTTATTTATTGGCTTATTATTTTGCCAGTGGGTGCGCTAGCTACCAGGCACCCCCGGAGTCTCCGCGCCTGCTCGTATGAATCTGATCTCAGGTCAGAATGGGTTAATAATGTTTGCTGTCTCTCTACTGTACTATCAATGAAGGCAGAAGAAGTTAGACCTGGTCCAGACTCGGCCAAAGCAGTAAGAATCAAAATCACACTTGTGTGAAGTGAGAGGCACCTTTTATCGTCAGTGATCATGACACGTCAACAAACCTGCTTAAAGAGTGGTGGCTGCTTGAAGAGAATTCCATGCTAGAAGGCTATCTTACTTTTATTTGTAGTTGTTACGTCCCCACCAAAGAGGTCCAGGTGTTATTTTATGCATAAGCGCATTATTGGCTATTCCCCTACCCATAGGAGGCCTTAAGTATGTTTCACCAGTTTCAATTGAAACGGGCCTCCACCCTCAGGGGGGCCTCAACAAAATAATGATGTCATAGGTATGTGGGGGCCTCATATTTGGTCTTGAAACGGGCCTCCAGATTCCTAAGGCCGCCCCTGAGAACACACAAACACACCAAGCTGGCCATAGGGGGCGCTAGCTCCCCTCAAAGAGCCAGAATGCAAAATGCTTGTCATTCAGCCTCACTTTGAGTTGCTCAGTGGACTGTCTCTCACACAGCGATATGGAGAAAAATATCACACCCGCGTGACGTGAGCGGCACCGTTATCACCATATATCACATTCCGTGCTCAGCCAGTCAGCTTGAGCACATTCCACGCACGCACGCACACGCACACACACACAGCCTCAAAATACAACACAGCTCAGTGTTAGGGAACGCTGTAGCAATTTACAATGTAGGCATTTAGCAGACGCTCTTAATCCAGAGTGACTTACATTAAGCAAGAACAAAAAAGCAGGGGAATACATCACATGAAAAGCATTTATCATGAAACATGCGTAAACTAAGAATGTAACAGTGGAATATCTATATAATGAAACTATATTATAAACTATACATATATACTATACTATGCTATACGTGTGGAAGACCCATAGATCCATAGACCCATAGATCCATAGGCCCCAAGGTAGCCGCATTGAAGTAATAAATATAGCAATAGAGTTCAAAGGGTGCAGATGAAGAACAGCTGCACTAATTGCCGTCGTTAAGGCGTGCATGGCAACAGTTTGTGTCTCGTGTGATGTCACACCAGAAGATATAAGATGATGCACCGTGTTGAAAATGACTGTAGACGTCGAGAGAGAAGACAGACAGACAGACAGACAGACAGACAGACAGACAGACAGACAGACAGACAGACAGACAGGGTGATGTTGTCTTGGACCGTTTCCAAAGCAGGAGGACCAAAGCGAGTCTATCATGCTGCTGTAGCAGTGAGGAACAAACTGTATTCCTTTGGAGGCTACGGTTATGGAAGGACCTTCAACAACATGGAACAGATGGATGTCCATGTCTTCAACACAGTGTCTTTATGCTGGAAGAAGTTACCTCCAGTGGAACCTGGAAGAGGTGACGGTCACCTTAAGGTTCCATCCAAGCGCTACGGCCACACAGCTGTGTTGGTTGAAGATACAGTCTACATCTGGGGAGGGACTTGGGTAGGGCAGTATTACAATGTGCTTTATGCTTTTGATGTTGACTCCCACAGATGGTTCCAACCCAGGGTTTCTGGGACTGTTCCAAAGGGGAGGTATGCCCACTCAGCCTGTGTGTTGGAAAAAGTCATGTTTATCCATGGAGGATACACCAAGCTGACTGGATACACTAATGACATGTACAAGTTGGACACCAGCACAATGGTCTGGACTTTAATTAACACCAGAGGAACTCCACCTCCTGTTTTACACAGTCACTCTGCTACCATCATTGGTACCAAGATGTTTGTATTCAGGGGCAGGAGGTCCCAGGGGGTCAACAACACCATCAGAGTGTTTGACACAGAGACCAACGCCTGGCTGGACACACCTTCTGCTCAACTTCTACCAGAAGGACGCTGGTGTCATTCAGCATTCATCTACAATGGAGAGCTGTACATATTTGGTGGCTGGAACGGTAACCAGAACTTCAATGATCTGTGGAAATTCAGTCCAGAGACCTTCTCCTGGAAGAAGGTTGAGCCCAAGGGGAAAGGACCATGTCCAATGTGTGGTATGTGCTGTTGCATTGTGGGAGATCGTATCATCCTCTTTGGAGGATACAAAGGAGATAACACTATCTCTGATGAGCTGTTCATCTTAGACTTGAGTCCTTGTCTTAAGACGTTATGCAAGCTAGAAGTTATTCAGTACGCTCTGGACCAATCAGAACTCCCACACGGCATCAGGTGGGAACTGTTAGCCATGGCAACAAATGACAACAGACGACAACAACAATGACAACCGAGAATTCTCCTGCCAAAAAAAGCAAGCTAAAAGGAATCAACACACCAGCACGCCAGAGACCAGAATACTTCAAACCCAAACAAATAGTTAAAAATAGAACTACAAAACGCACGTTGGAGATTAAACAACAGATAACAGCCAGCACCAGCAACTGTTTATTTAATCACATGTGAAAAATGTGGCTTACAATATGTCGGATAAACGAGTAAAACAATAGCTGCAAGGCTGAGACAACACAAATACAATATTAACAATGCAAAAAAGACAACTAAAAGGATTGTTCAACATGACATGGCACATGGCATTGAAGCTCTAAAAGTATACCTGGACTTCAACACAATCTCAACTGGACAGTAGGACAAAGACATTTGAATGAAAAACAGTGGATCAAGAACCTCAACACGGATTTTCCTGGAGGTTTAAACATGCCAAAATATTAGACAAGTTGTTTTGATTTTGTACCAAAACTCCACAGCCATATACATGCTAAACACAGCCAACAATCAATGGAAATCAGACTTTGAATATAGGGGACAAATTAGCACATTCCACACCAAGCCAACCTGGGACACGAAGCAAGAGTGTACAGTGCACTGAAGTCCCCTCAGTCAACCCCCGCCACTCTTGGCCCTCTCTCTCTCTCTCTCTCTCTCGCTGCCTTGCTCTCTCCCACAATGTTAATGTTAGTAAAGTTACACCTATTTTATGTAAATAACATGGTAAAATGTGCAGCATTGGGGGGTAAAGGGGAGACACTTTAATTGTGAAGGGACGACAGGATGAGGAAAGGTGGTGTTGTTGCTAATTGTCGAGAGTAACGGCTGCGTGTGATATTGAACAGTCAAACTATTCGTATCAATATACGGCTCTGAAAGCCCTCAATTAATCTAATTGAACTGCATTGAATTGTATAGGGCATAGTATCCCAAGCGACACACTTTACTACTTATTTCAATGGAAAATAAGCAAATTAGCACAAAAACCCAACCCCCATTGAGGGTTTATATTAGGGGAAATAGCCAATAATGGACTTTTGCACAAAATAACACCTGGACATCTTTGGTGGGGATGTACCAACTATACAAATAAAGGTAAGAAAGCCTTCTAGCATGGAATTATCCTTTAAAGCAAATAAAGCAAAAAAGAAAGCAAATAAAGCAAAAATTAAATCATGGCATTTTTCTTCAAATATGCGTTAGTTCCATTAATCCCAGCCAGAAAGAACACAAGCGATTGATTAATCATTAATAAACGTGCTCTGAAAATGCACATGGCCCAACCATAAGCACATCATGAATCCATGTGAACAAAATTAAACGGACATTTAAATAATAGTGGCTTTCATCCATGGACCTATTTGTACACTAACCTGTGAAGATTCTTGTTTGGAAGAAGCCATCATGATAAAAAAAAATCACACCAGTGTGAACCAAGTGGTGCAACTCCCGTCTATTGGTTCTCTGTATCGTTCCAATTTGTATCGTTCCAATTTCTTCTCTGTATCGTTCCAATTTCTTCTCTGTATCGTTTGCGTCCAGCAGGTGGCAGCCATGTCACATACTTCTCTCGTTCCAATTTCACGCATGCGCACACCACTCGTGCTCACACAGGTACACACACAAACAAACAGGCACACGGACATTGCATGCTGGATGTAGAAGTGGTTGCACCGCTAAAAAACACACACATATTAGCCCAAATCAATCAATGGTCTGTGCACCATCAGGAGTCCAAATTGACCCCTATGGGTTGTGAGTGTACTAATGGAACCAAATGTTAAGGGTCCCAGAATATATCAAATGGGGGGGTGTACTAATGGAACCAAATGTTAAGGGTCCCAGAATATATCAAATGGGGGGGTGTACTAATGGAACCAAATGTTAAGGGTCCCAAAATATATCAAATGGGGGGGTGTACTAATGGAACCAAATGTTAAGGGTCCCAGAATATATCAAATGGGAGGGTGTACTAATGGAACCAAATGTTAAGGGTCCCAAAATATATCAAATGGGGGGGTGTACTAATGGAACCAAATGTTAAGGGTCCCAGAATATATCAAATGGGAGGGTGTACTAATGGAACCAAATGTTAAGGGTCCCAAAATATATCAAATGGGGGGGTGTACTAATGGAACCAAATGTTAAGGGTCCCAGAATATATCAAATGGGGGGGTGTACTAATGGAACCAAATGTTAAGGGTCCCAAAATATATCAAATGGGGGGGGTGTACTAATGGAACCAAATGTTAAGGGTCCCAAAATATATCAAATGGGGGGGTGTACTAATGGAACCAAATGGTAAGGGTCCTGAAATATATCAAATGGGGGGGGGTCTGTTGCCTTATGCATATATTGAAATGCTAAATTAAATAGTTGAGAATCACTGCTGTACAATACTCTGATAGTAGTGTAGTTGTGATCCCAGAGATTTAAAAGTCTAAAGGTTGACAACGACTGGCCTTAAATCAAACAGTGTCCCCAGTTCCCAACCTGCAGTCTCCATCTGGAAAACATGACACGGCTTCAATAAGTATACAGCAATAAGAGTTAGCGACCAAAAACCAAGCATCTATTTATGGCTTTGATTACACTACAGCAGACTACACTGTCTGTCTGTCTGTCTGTCTGTCTGTCTGTCTGTCTGTCTGTCTGTCTGTCTGTCTGTCTGTCTGTCTGTCTGTCTGTCTGTCTGTAAATGGTGCATTTATATAGCGCCTTTATCCAAGGCGCTTTACGTAGATTGTGCATTACATTCACACATTCACACACCGATGGCAGCGGAAACCATGCAAGGCACCAACCTGCACATCAGGAGCAATCAGGGGTTCAGTGTCAATAAAAATTACATTTTCTCCATCTCTATAGAGTTCAGAGTTCACACCTCTCGGGGAAACAGGGAACAGGACCGTCGGCTGCATGGCACTGTGATTGGTTTCTGAGCTATAAACATAGCAAAAATGTAGCAAAAAAAGCCATTTCAGGACAACTTTAACCCATTCTGAACGGGAACCCATTTTGGTGTCAGCATCATGTCATGCTTTAGCTATTTAAAAATAGCAGATCTACAAGCTCATATCGCGCCACCGAGTGGCGCGATACAAGCTTGTAGGTCTGCTATTTTTGAAAAAGAACGACTGACATTTTTTAGAATCTGATCTCAGGTCAGAATGGGTTAATCAGACCCAGTGTGTGTCCAGTGAAAACCTCGTTATGAATCTGATCTCAGGTCAGAATGGGTTGGTTTCCCAGCAGTCTCAGGAGCATACGGTGTAAGTAGACACCATGTTCCCACTGCGCCGGGTCACCGTACGGCACTGCCTTTGCTGCTGCTGCTCCCCTGAGCCATGGGACGGTCTCCCAGCGCCGGGGGGGGCACCACCACGCCCACCGTCCAACGAGAACAACTCCTGGAAAAGTCCACCGAACGCGGCGCCCTGTTTGGACGACCGCTGGCTTTTGTGTTTGTTGTTCTTGGCGTTCCCTTGAACGTGATTCTTCTGCCGGCGTTGCTGCTGCTGCTGCTGCTGCTGGTGGTGACTGAACGCGTCGAAGTCCTTGAACCAGTCGTCGAAGTTGAACGACTGGTAGTGATGCTGGAAGTCGTAGTCGCTGCCTCCTCCTCCTCCTCCTCCTCCTCCTCTGCCCCCCCATCCTCCAGCAGGCGGGGGCGAGTCGTGACCAAACTGGTCGTACTCGCGCCGCTTCTTGCCGTCCATCAGGGTCTCGTAAGCCTCCGCTATCTCTCTGAACTTGGCCTCGGCGCCGGGGCTCTTGTTTCTGTCCGGGTGGTACTTCCGGGCCAGCTTGTGGAAGGCCTTCTTGATCTGCCGGTCGGACTCGTCCTTGTGCACGCCCAGTACGTCGTAGTAGTCTCTCTTCTTCATCGCCAGGAGGCGCTCCGAGATGAGCAGACCGTAGAGTACCAGCAGAAACCAGGACCGGATCCTGGGGGCCATGGTGCTGCTTCCACAACACACAGCCTGCTGTTAAAGAGTGTGAATATATCGGTCCTGTTAATGAGCATAAAGATCTGATGTCCTTCGCTCTTTCCCAAATATGAACTAATATGGTGACATCATTAATAATGAATATTATGACCTCATCAATATGACGTGACTCTACCCAAATATGAAGTTCCACATAGCAGCCCGAGTACTCTGGGTTTTGCGTTCACACTGTCAGCTACAAAGCTACAAGTGGTGGGAAAAGTACTCAAAGGTTTTACTTACTTGAGTAAAAAAAAAAAGTTCAAAAGTATTGGCAAGTACCAACAGTAAAAGTATGCAGAATGTCTCATTTCAAGTTTTCAAATGTATACAAATCTTTTGAAAATAGCAGATCTATACAAGTTCACAATGCGTTGCATCGCAAGCTTGTAGATCTGCAATTTTCAAATGGCCGAAATCAAATGTATATATAGGGTTGAAGTGGTTACTGTACCCTATGTTTTTTGTAATAATAATACAAATCTAGAAAGTATAACTATAGTAACTAAAGTTTTCAAATAAATGTAGTGGAGTAAAAGTATGATATTTGCATCTGAGATGTAGCGGAGTAGGAGTAAAAGTACTGGCAATTGGAAATACTGCCTGTAGCTTTTGCTGACAGGTAAATAAATACATGCTTCATAAACGGGAGCTATTATGGTCTGTCTGTTGCACAAACACTCGCTGGGCTTGGCACAGAACGGCTCATTAAGATAATGAAATAGTTTGAGCAACGCCAGCACCTATAAGGAGAGACAGAGTGGATGTGATGAATGGGATAATCATTGAAGAGAAAAAAAAACTTGTCCAATCTACTAGAGCTGAGCGAGAGAGCATTTAACACGATGAGCTATATGCATTTTGGTTAAATGTGAATAATCCAACCGAGACAGGGGCAGGAAAGAGGCTCTTGAGACTAATCGTTTTATATTCCTGATGAAGTTTAGTGTACATTAAGATCAGTATGTTTGAAAATGGACGTAGTATCTTCCCTCATTAGTATAGCTGCTATTTGGGCGGGCGCCGGCCAGACGGACGGGGAGAAGCTTACTGTAAAACCATACATGCAACTCTCCAAACCAATTCGGAACCCATTAATGAAGAACTGGCCATGTTTGGTCGGTTGCTGACCTCCAGTGGCGTGCACAGACATTTAGAGGGGCAGGTGCTCAAGTGAAAAAAGGGCACCTTGTGCAGCACATTTTAGCTATTGAAAAATAGCAGATCTACAAGCTCATAGCGCGCCACCGAGTGGCGTGCTACGAGCTTGTAGGTCTGCTATTTTTTTTAATCGAAGAACCACTGACATAGAAACATAGCTTTAGATTGTGGGGGCCTAAATAATATAGAAGCGTTTTTATCAAGATTTGATCAATGTCACCGCATGGTCCACACACTACAAATTAAGAAAAAATAAATAAAACGCCACTGCTGACCTCAGTAGCCACCGATATCTGTGTGGTAGTGATGAGTGGGGTAATTAAATACTCTAGAGTGGACCTACAGGTATATCTGCTCATCATGTTTCAGGGCTGTCGGCTGACTATACTGGTGTAGAAGCAGAAGCAGAAGCAGGCCAGTCGCACATTTGAACTAGATATCATACCATATTCTCAATCTCAACCATCAATTAACTCCAAAGCAAAGCTAGGCAAAAATAGTATGTGTGTTTTGTTTTGGTACTACTAGACTCCGGTGAGTGAAACAAGCGACTCAGGTCTATGGAAACAAGCCCAAAAGAAAGAAGCAACCGTGTTTCACCACTATAGCTGGTGAAACTGGTGATTTCATCAGCTGTTGGCGGAAACGACAGGGAATACCCGGTTTGCCGTTCATTTTAATGTCATGAAACATGATATAATACGCTTCCTCGTTCCTCTGCCACCTCTGAAGAGGTGGAAACCATGACCTCTTCCTTAACCCATTCTGAACGGGCACCCATTTTGGTGTCAGCATCATGTTATGCTTTAGCTATTGAAAAATAGCAGATCTACAAGCTCATATCGCGCCACCGAGTGGCGCGATACGAGCTTGTAGGTCTGCTATTTTTTTTTAAATCGAAGAACGACTGACATTTTTAGAATCTGATCTCAGGTCAGAATGGGTTCATCAGACCAGTGTGTGTCCAGTGGAAACCTCGTATGAATCTGATCTCAGGTCAGAATGGGTCAAGAGACGTGAGGCACATTGGATCTTAACTTGCGACACCCTAGCCCCAAAAGGTTTAAATGATGAACTCCTCCTATTGAATGTGATGTTGTGATTTTGAGGGGTTTTTTCTACCTTTTTTTTAGAGAGTTTTCGATACTTTTGTGCCGTTTTATGTCCCGTTGTTACAGTCTTTTAAAAGCTGTCATTGTGTTTGATGTCTTTTTGGTGTTTTTGAGTACAGACCATTTACTAGGTCTGACCCCTAATACACTTATTGGATATTATGCCCTCCAGGGACATGCTTTATTTGTATAATTGTCCAATATTTTTTTGTTGCCTCAGTCAGTACACCTTAATCAGACCAGTGTGTGTCCAGTGGAAACCTCGTATGAATCTGATCTCAGGTCAGAATGGGTTAAAGGTATTCCTTTTATCATGGAAAGAATATACCACCTGTACCCCCCTGTGGGCAGTCCCTCTCCATGGTAACGGATTGGCGCGGTGAATCTGATTGGCCCCCGCGCTGATCCCAGAGCTGTACTAATTCAGTATTTAAGTCCGACGTCATTTTGTAGTGCTACGTTACGTCCGGGTCCAAGTGGCACCAGCTCCCGTCCGCATCCCATTGTAAATAGAATATCTAAACGCGTGAATCTTTTTAAATTGACGTTATTTTTCAGAAAGGAAGCCATATAGAGGGTTAAAATGGGTCTTAATGCTTCCAACTCGAGTAGTAATTATTAATGTTTTGTACAAGTGTCCATGACAACAAAAATATATGATGTGGAGACAATAAAGACTATTATTATCATTATTATTGAAGGTGGCAACAGTCCATTTGCTCGGTAAAATATTTCGGGGGATATTTAGAATGTGTGCAGGCTTGAGTATGTTGAATCTAGTTTGCATTAATGAGGATTTAGTTGACACAATCAAATAAAATGGCGATAGTATTCCATGTGGGGCAGACGGCCTGTCACAGCCAGATTTTGGAGAGCAGCAGCTTTGTTGTTTCTAGGAAAGCGGTAAAATGAGACTTTCGTGGTTGTTTTCGTCTCAGATTTAGTCTGACGGAGCGTCACAGTATAACTCCATGGGGACACAAAAGCGACACAAAAGAAGGACCCGGAAGTATCTCAGGAGGGGGCGCTCACGTCACAGCTAAAATACTGAATACTGACTGTTCTTCTTTATGCCTGATGAAGGTCTGACGACCAAAACGTTGCTCAATTAATCTGACTACGTGAAGACAGTGTGCGGGATTATTTTTCTCTACTTCTCAGTTCCAGTTATCCGACGCACCTGTCCACTGTAGGTGTGCAGAAGGACATTTTCTTATAATCAGCTATTTTCAAAAATAATCTTGAAAGCAAGCCCAAAATAAGCAACTACACTTCAAAAACAAACCTGAACAATGCGCAAAAACAATGTTGCATCGACCGACTGGTTTGTGCTGAATTAAATGCTATTGTGTTGCACTCTACGAGCTTATAGGTCTGCTATTTTTGAAAAATTGTTGGAAAGATTTCTTTGGTGGAAAGTCACCTTAACCCATTCTGACCGGGCACCCATTTTGGTGTTGGCATTATGTTATGCTTTAGCTATTGAAAAATTGCAGATCTACAAGCTCATATCGCGCCACTGAGTGGCGCGATACGAGCTTGTAGGTCTGCTATTTTTTGAAAAATCAATTTTTTAGAATCTGATCTCAGGTCAGAATGGGTTTTATCAGACCAGTGTGTGTCCAGTGGAAACCTTGTATGAATCTGATCTCAGGTCAGAATGGGTTCATCAGACCAGTGTGTGTCCGGCGGAAACCTCGTATGAATCTGATCTCAGGTCAGAATGGGTTAACCGCTGCCCTAAACAAATAAAAGTCCATAGACTTGGCTGCCAACAAACATAAAAGAGTCTATGGATGCTCTCTTCCAGTGAAGGCTGAGGTCCTTCGTGCCGTGGGGATGTAACCAGAGAGGCTCTTTAGATCTTGGCAGTCAAGACCCCGGAGAACACATAGCCGGTTCCATAGCAGAAGGGGGGACCCTTACATCTCTCTGGGTACATCTCTCTGGACACTCTCTTGACGACTTACTGTCTCGGATTGGCTTGTAATTCCAAGACATTTGGCCCGTGAAGCGTGAAGTAGTTTTCCTTGGGCCTCAGTGAAGCGTGAAGTAGTTTTCCTTGGGCCTCAGTGAAGCGTGAAGTAGTTTTCCTTGGGCCTCAGTGAAGCGTGAAGTAGTTTTCCTTGGGCTTCAGTTCAGGCCTGAGCACCGTGTGATTGAGGTAGTTGGTGTTGACAAAGATGTCGCTGTCGGTTTTCAACCTGAAAATGACCTTTATTATACTACAAAGAGAAGACAAATAATATGCAGCAGCATGCAGGCAGGCATGCATGCATTTACCTCTCCAAACGATGAAGGTACAATTGTGAATGCATTATGAATGCTATGACCAGTGGCAGTACTG
This sequence comes from Protomyctophum parallelum, assembly GCF_964188405.1. Classification (NCBI taxonomy): domain Eukaryota; kingdom Metazoa; phylum Chordata; class Actinopteri; order Myctophiformes; family Myctophidae; genus Protomyctophum; species Protomyctophum parallelum. The sequence goes on along the minus strand of NC_139705.1, from coordinate 49,623,984 downwards.
CTGTTGACATAATCACAGCTAAATATCACCACTACTGCTTTCTTTTCTTCACTCCCTGTTTTACTAGAAGTCTAGAAGTCTCATCATCATCATCATCTTCAGTGAGATTATGCCGACTCAGCCAGATTGTTTGGGAAAGTCTCTCCACTATATATACTCCTCAGACAGCGTCATAACTTACAGTATCTGCCACAACATTGTATACAGAGATCCTGCAGCAGCTGACTGAAGATCTGATGTAATGTACTTGGTCCCATCCTTCTTCCCCCTCTAGAGCTCTAGTAATAATAGACCACAAACACTTAACCCATTCTGACCTGAGATCAGATTCTAAAAATGTCTTCTACATCCTGACAGTTTTCTGAAAAAGCTATGTTTCTATGTCAGTCGTTCTTCGATTTTTCAAAAATAGCAGACCTACAAGCTCGTATCGCGCCACTCGGTATATGACTGTATTAGCCCTTCACCCAACAACATCACATACTTTGTTTAAATAATCTGATCTGTTGCTCCTCATCGTCTGTTATTATTGTACAAAAGTATTATTCAACCTGTTCTGTTGTACTGTTTCTAACTTTCTACACCATACTGTCCATGCCTAACAGAAACAAACTTTTCCCGTATTGCTTCCAAGATCATCGGACTTCCCACACCCACACTTTCTGTTATGAACAATAAGGACAGTAAATCACATGACACTGATCATCCCCCATGTATCGCTTTTTCCTTTTTATATATACTTTATTGAAGATTATTCAGGGGTTTACAAATTATGCAAATAGTACATTAACCCATTCTGACCGTGCACCCATTTTGGTGTTGGCATCATGTTATGCTTTAGCTATTGAAAAATAGCAGATCTACAAGCTCATATCACGCCACCGAGTGGCGCGATACGAGCTTGTAGGTCTGCTATTTTTGAAAAAATCGAAGAGCGACTGACATTTCTATAGAATCCAATCTCAGGTCAGAATGGGTTAATCAGACCAGTGTGTGTCCAGTGGAAACCTCGTATGAATCTGATCTCAGGTCAGAATGGGATAAGTTACATATATTCACATATACGTTTTTTCAACCTCATGCCATGCAGGACAAAGATACAGAACCTTGGCACGGAAAAAGGTCCGTTTTGGTAGGACTTTTGTACCCTCATCCATCGGTCGGTCTTTAGCGACCGACGGACGGGAGCGACGGCAGAAAAGCATCAAAAGTATCAGATCCACATGAAGCGCTAAACTCGTCTTGAAATGCGACACGAAGCGATGCATTTTTTATTTGTTGCTTGTCGATCTGCTACTTTTTGCTATTTCTGAATTTGAATCCTGAAAAGTAACAGTTTTGGACAATAATAATGAGGTTTTCCACCCGACAGCGACGACATCAAACCCATGCATAAGTGTTCTCCCCGTGTCCCCTAGGGTAGGTACCCTCACATGTTCTCCCCGTGTCCCCTAGGGTAGGTACCCTCACATGTTCTCCCCGTGTCCCCTAGGGTAGGTACCCTCACATGTTCTCCCCGTGTCCCCTAGGGTAGCTACCCTCACATGTTCTCCCCGTGTCCCCTAGGGTAGCTACCCTCACATGTTCTCCCCGTGTCCCCTAGGGTAGCTACCCTCACATGTTCTCCCCGTGTCCCCTAGGGTAGCTACCCTCACATGTTCTCCCCGTGTCCCCTAGGGTAGGTACCCTCACATGTTCTCCCCGTGTCCCCTAGGGTAGATACCCTCACATGTTCTCCCCGTGTCCCCTAGGGTAGATACCCTCACATGTTCTCCCTGTGTCCCCTAGGGTAGGTACCCTCACATGTTCTCCCCGTGTCCCCTAGGGTAGGTACCCTCACATGTTCTCCCCGTGTCCCCTAGGGTAGCTACCCTCACATGTTCTCCCCGTGTCCCCTAGGGTAGGTACCCTCACATGTTCTCCCCGTGTCCCCTAGGGTAGCTACCCTCACATGTTCTCCCCGTGTCCCCTAGGGTAGGTACCCTCACATGTTCTCCCCGTGTCCCCTAGGGTAGCTACCCTCACATGTTCTCCCCGTGTCCCCTAGGGTAGCTACCCTCACATGTTCTCCCCGTGTCCCCTAGGGTAGGTACCCTCACATGTTCTCCCCGTGTCCCCTAGGGTAGCTACCCTCACATGTTCTCCCCGTGTCCCCTAGGGTAGGTACCCTCACATGTTCTCCCCGTGTCCCCTAGGGTAGCTACCCTCACATGTTCTCCCCGTGTCCCCTAGGGTAGGTACCCTCACATGTTCTCCCCGTGTCCCCTAGGGTAGATACCCTCACATGTTCTCCCCGTGTCCCCTAGGGTAGCTACCCTCACATGTTCTCCCCGTGTCCCCTAGGGTAGCTACCCTCACATGTTCTCCCCGTGTCCCCTAGGGTAGGTACCCTCACATGTTCTCCCCGTGTCCCCTAGGGTAGGTACCCTCACATGTTCTCCCCGTGTCCCCTAGGGTAGGTACCCTCACATGTTCTCCCCGTGTCCCCTAGGGTAGGTACCCTCACATGTTCTCCCCGTGTCCCCTAGGGTAGATACCCTCACATGTTCTCCCCGTGTCCCCTAGGGTAGCTACCCTCACATGTTCTCCCCGTGTCCCCTAGGGTAGGTACCCTCACATGTTCTCCCCGTGTCCCCTAGGGTAGATACCCTCACATGTTCTCCCCGTGTCCCCTAGGGTAGATACCCTCACATGTTCTCCCCGTGTCCCCTAGGGTAGGTACCCTCACATGTTCTCCCCGTGTCCCCTAGGGTAGGTACCCTCACATGTTCTCCCCGTGTCCCCTAGGGTAGGTACCCTCACATGTTCTCCCCGTGTCCCCTAGGGTAGGTACCCTCACATGTTCTCCCCGTGTCCCCTAGGGTAGGTACCCTCACATGTTCTCCCCGTGTCCCCTAGGGTAGCTACCCTCACATGTTCTCCCCGTGTCCCCTAGGGTAGGTACCCTCACATGTTCTCCCCGTGTCCCCTAGGGTAGGTACCCTCACATGTTCTCCCCGTGTCCCCTAGGGTAGATACCCTCACATGTTCTCCCCGTGTCCCCTAGGGTAGATACCCTCACATGTTCTCCCCGTGTCCCCTAGGGTAGCTACCCTCACATGTTCTCCCCGTGTCCCCTAGGGTAGGTACCCTCACATGTTCTCCCCGTGTCCCCTAGGGTAGCTACCCTCACATGTTCTCCCCGTGTCCCCTAGGGTAGATACCCTCACATGTTCTCCCCGTGTCCCCTAGGGTAGATACCCTCACATGTTCTCCCCGTGTCCCCTAGGGTAGCTACCCTCACATGTTCTCCCCGTGTCCCCTAGGGTAGATACCCTCACATGTTCTCCCCGTGTCCCCTAGGGTAGGTACCCTCACATGTTCTCCCTGTGTCCCCTAGGGTAGGTACCCTCACATGTTCTCCCTGTGTCCCCTAGGGTAGCTACCCTCACATGTTCTCCCCGTGTCCCCTAGGGTAGGTACCCTCACATGTTCTCCCCGTGTCCCCTAGGGTAGCTACCCTCACATGTTCTCCCCGTGTCCCCTAGGGTAGGTACCCTCACATGTTCTCCCCGTGTCCCCTAGGGTAGATACCCTCACATGTTCTCCCCGTGTCCCCTAGGGTAGCTACCCTCACATGTTCTCCCCGTGTCCCCTAGGGTAGGTACCCTCACATGTTCTCCCCGTGTCCCCTAGGGTAGGTACCCTCACATGTTCTCCCCGTGTCCCCTAGGGTAGGTACCCTCACATGTTCTCCCCGTGTCCCCTAGGGTAGCTACCCTCACATGTTCTCCCCGTGTCCCCTAGGGTAGCTACCCTCACATGTTCTCCCGTGTCCCCTAGGGTAGCTACCCTCACATGTTCTCCCCGTGTCCCCTAGGGTAGCTACCCTCACATGTTCTCCCCGTGTCCCCTAGGGTAGCTACCCTCACATGTTCTCCCCGTGTCCCCTAAGGTAGGTACCCTCATATGTTCTCCCCGTGTCCCCTAGGGTAGGTACCCTCACATGTTCTCCCCGTGTCCCCTAGGGTAGCTACCCTCACAAAATACATGCAGTAATCCTGGTCTCTAAACTGCCTCCCCCTGGCCAGCCGGGGCGCCTGATGGAGGGGAAAGGAACTGGTTGGAATAACGTGTTCCTTCCACGTGCTACGTCCAACCAGGGAAACTCCCCCCCTGTCAGGTGTAAAGGAGCAACTTGGACACTCCGGCATAAAGGAAGAATGAGTTCAAGTCCGTTGCTCTCCCCTTGTCCCCCATATATGGGGACTAGGTTGGTTGGAGGGTGTGTAGAGCCCAGGATCACGATTAGATAATTGACACAGGGGTGGAAAATGGGTTACAAAATCGTGGGATAAAAAAATAAAAATAAACCCATGCATAAGGATCCTTGAAATGGAAGCGGTTGAAGCTGCCCTGGGGGCGGGGTCACGTGGCTAAGGCCGGCTTTGCCTTCGTTTCTACACAAACAAAAGGCGCTCTGTGTATGCAGCACATTGTGTGTGATTTTACGGTGCATTGCATGCCGACGTTGCAGATTTACAGGCATGACGTGTAACACAATAGCATCAGCGTCTATACCGTCTAGTCTTACACTGATGCTGTTTGGTTTAGTTTCATACTGTTGTAGCTTATTGTCTGTAGATTGTATACTATAGTCTCTCTGCATTTATTTAACAAAATACGGACGCAAAATGGGCCGATTACGTTTTTTGAAAGAGAGTTTTTAGAAGAGAGTTTTTAATATAGGGTTTTTAAACCTTTGAAGTGTTTGAAAAGTGGATATTGAAGTAGCCAGTCTAATTTCCAGTGGATGTTTATTCCACAAGTGTAATAATAATTCCACACTTACAGCAAAAGCCCTACTCTATCCTTCTGTTATAAATCTTGTTCTGGGGCCTTGAACAACAGCTTGTCTGCGGATCTAAGATTACAGGGAGGCGTATAATAAGCTAGGGTTCAGAAGGTCAGAAATGCAAGGAGGTGCCAATCGGTGATTTACAAACAAACAATACCACTTTAAAATCAATTCTCATGAGCTCAACGGGGTAGCCATGCAGTGAAGTAGGAACAGGGGAAATTAACGTGCTTGTATATTTTCGAGTTCTTTGGAGGCGGTTAATCCACCGCCAGGTCGGTCAGGTTGTGGATGAGAAATACATTGAAGTGAAACGGGGAGCCGTATGAGGCAGAATGTTGTGTCACACTCACACGCCCTGCCTTGCCAATCCGGCTGGGCCTTTTTTCACAGCATCTCTGACAGAACACAATAGTGAAATTATAGTTCTAAGAACCTCCAAGACAACCTAAGTGCTCTCTTTCAGTGGTCATATAAGGTGACAAATCCAGTCCAATGGCGGAAGAGGTGTCAATAACACACAGGGCTGGACTGGGACAAAGATTTGGCCCGGTCATTTTCGTGTGAATTTGGCCCAGACCGGCCCACCACAACCAGCACGCAGATAGCAGAAACTAAACCCGCTCCGTCGAGGCACACACAAACAAACAAGCCCTAATACAAACACTTTTACAGAACAACATAAATGATACAAACACAACTACACAACCCTTTGTTGCTCTCACAAGAATGCTGACAAAATGATTCAAGATAGAAGAGGGTTTATTTTATCACTCACTTTGCCTGCCTGTCAAAAGAAAAGAAAATCATATCATAACTTGAGCGGCACCTTACGGTCGCGGCCCACTGGTAGCCAGGCTAATCAAGGTCTGCACTTTAATTTTTAGACTATTTTTACCCCCGTTTTTAGACCAATTGTTTTGCCATTTAGACGTCTATTAGACTACAACAATGCTCAGTGGGAGGATAGACCCGCCTTACCTGGTTGGCTCCCTCGGCCTAGCAGGCATAGCTTTACTGATGATAGGGTTAGGGACAGGTTTAGGCATAGTTTCACTGGGTTAGGTTTAAGCATAGTTGCAAAAACGAGAACTGTGCAACGCCTGGAATTCGAAAACGGGTCTCCCATATGAAAAGCCAACATCTAGCTGCAGGGTGGCCGGGGGATATATTAGGCTTAAATAAAATAAAATATTTGTAAAAGTTTTGTACATGCCCTGCGAATATACAAGCTGACAATGCATTGCGAGAAAGATTTTCATTATACTTGAAAGTGTATAAGTAAAGTTAGTCGTGGTTAATTCATGAAGTAGGTTTTGTCCCTTCTTAGAAATGTAGTGGAATCAAAGGTTTGTCTTTGAAATGTACAGTAGTGGAACGCAGTCATACTTTCAGGACTGAGGCTGATTCTAAAAACGCCTTTTTTAGACGTTTTCTGGAAAGTTCAAATATTTATTATAAAATTACCAAAAAATGTTATGTTGCTATGTAGTGTACATAGCAACAAGAACCCCAAAAGGGGTTCCCATCGTAAATGGGCTAAGTTACTGAAATACAGTACTCAAGTAAATGCACTCTGTTAACTGACTACTACAGGTCACACGCCATCTCTGCTCCATTGCAGCATTATGTCAAACCTCAGTGCCCCGTCATGTGATCCACAGGTCTGCGGGCAGAGCTGTGGGCGCTCGCTGGCCTCCATGCCGGCGTACTGCGAGGGGACGGGCTCCGCCTCCCAGGCGGTGGAGGCGCTGGACCTTCCGGCGCCCACGTGTTTCCGCTCACGCAGCCACAGCTACCTGCGCGCCATCCAGGCCGGGTGCTCCCAGGACGACGACACTGCCTCGCTCAGCTCCAGCTCCCCCCCGCCCACCATCGCAGGAGGACACGTGTACTGCTCCAGTGAGTAACACAAAAAAGCATTTCACCGAGAAAGTAGTCTTGCGTGGCCAGACTGTTGCCTTGCCTCCCGCCATTTTCAAATGCTTCCCCGGTCATACCGTCAAGGTTCAAGGTTCAAGTTTATTTAGTGTCCCCGAAGGGCAAATTGGGTTGCAGCATAGACAGTACAATAAACAATGAATGAAACAGTACAGACAACAAACAGTTCACATAGCGGATACCAGAGTACAAAGGTGCACACAACCATTAAAGTGCAGGCATTAAAGTGCTATGCGACAGGTCATAAAAGTGCATGTGCATAGACATAGGCACGAGATAATACAGTAAAAAGTGAAAAGTGCTCATCGTAAGGTTATATCCTAGATCTACCCACAGCAGCATTCAGTGTGCGAATGAAGACCGGGACAAAGGAATGTTTGTGCCTGGCGAAGGCCGGATAAAGCGGGTGTGACGCCTCCTCCTCGTTTCGGTGTCGTCAGGGGGCATAAGTTAAAGTTAGTCCGACTTCGTCATACTACAGTGTCACACAAAAGCAGTCAAAATAGCAGATCTACAAGACTCGCATCGTGTTGCGATGCGGCTCGTTGCGAGCTTGTAGATCTGCTGTTTTCACAATAATCTATTATTATTATTTTCATATTAATGATAGAAAAGGAGTAGTTTTGGACATACAGTACAAGGACTCCACCTGACTGCGAAGATTTACACTACAGTCATGCGAAGGTGTAGACCACATTACAGTTCAGAATCATCTTCATTGTCACATCAAAGCTTTACAGCTGTAAAACAGTGGGTGAAATTTGTTTTTTTGCAACACGCTTCCATCGTTTATATATACAGCTCCATCCCAATTAATTAGAATATTGTGTAAAAGTAAATTTTCTTCCGTTCAAAAAGTGAAATTTCAAGTATTTAAAACATTTTTTTGTTTTATCGTTGATGATTATGGTGTACAGCTCAAAAAATCAAAAAATCATATCTCAAAATATTTGAATATTTTACGAGACCACTACATAATATTTTACGAGAAACGAGAAATGTCGACCATCTGAAAAGTATATCAATGTATGCAGTTAATACTTGGTCTGGGCTACTTTTGAACAAATTATTTCATCGATGGGGCGTGGCATGGAGGTGATCAGCCTGCTGTGGCACTGTTGAGGTGTCATGGAAGTCCAGGTTTGCTTTCATAATAGCCGTAACTGTATTTGTATTGTTCTTATGTCTTATGTCTGACACCTTCCTCTTGACAATACAACGGAGATTCTCTGTGGGGTTCAGGTCAGGCCAGTTGACTGGTCAGTTAAGCACAGTAACTAGGGCTGCAAATCTTTAGGTGTCCCACGATTCGATTCAATTCGATTCCGATTCTTGGGGTGACGATTCGATTCAAAAACGATCTTTTCGATTTTTCCGATTCTCGATTCAAAAAAGATTTTTTCCCGATTCTAAAGCAGTTTTTTATTTTTATTAAAAACAATTAAATAGAATTTTAGCATGATCTACTCCAGTCTTCTGGCATGAAAGCAGAGTACATTTAGTAAAAAGCTTGTATAATTGTAAAGGTTTTATCAACTGAATGATTTAAACACACAAAGGTAAGAGTAAGAGTAAGAACATGTCTCATTTATTTAGCTTGCACAAATTTGAACCAGTACAAAAGTTACAAAATCTCTTCTCACTCAATACCAGAACAATACATTAGTATTAAAACAGGTGTAAAATAAATACAATTGGCAGGCTTAGCTTAGCTGGTAGTAAATGCACTATGCAGAAACCCAGGCCATAATGCATTGCATGCACAGGTAGTACCTGTGCATGAAAAATCGATTTTTGGAAAATGAGAATCGATTCTGAATTGGACGGCATTAGAATCGCGATTCTAACTCGAATCGTTTTTTTTTTTACAGCCCTAACAGTAACCCAGTACACCAGTTATAGTAGTTTTGGCTCTGTGGGCAAGTGTCAGGAGTGTGCTCCTGGAAAAGAAAAAATAAATATCAGCATCGACATAAAGCTTGTCAATGTACAGAGGTTAAAATATCATAGTGTTGAGACTCTGAACATGACAAAACACAGTGATGATTTAGGCCATGTTATCTGCTGGTAATGATCCACTGACAACCAACTAACAATGGTTTCAACACAGCCATCTTTTTAGAGTACATTGTGCTTCAGTATGTTGACAAGCTTATAGAACATTGATATGATGTTCTTTTTGTTGTTTTTGTCTTGTTCCTGTTAACTGTTTCGTCCTCTTTCTTTGTTTTTGTTTTTCTTCTTTTGTTTTGTTTGTTTGTTTGTTTTTTCCTTTCTGTTGTTTGCTTTGTTGTATTATTTCACCTATGAAAGCTTTATGTTAGAAGGGCAGGCACAATAAGCTTAGGCTTCAGCCTACACCTTTTTGGCCAATGTTTCTTTTGCAAAAAACAAACAAAGCAGGCACTGTATTAATCTGTTTTTAATGACCAAAATAAATAAACTGAACTGCTTGATTAGGGGGGAAAAAAATACTTTTACACAATATTCTAATTAATTGAGATGGAGCTGTAGGCCTACCGGTATATATATATATTTTTTTTTTATTATATATATATTTTTTTAGAAAGAGTAAGACAAAGAAAGGGGGAGGTGGGGATAAGGGGGAAAATAATCAAACAAAGGTATACTACAGAATATATTTCGTACAGTAGTGTGTACTGTATGAAGTTAGACATACTGTAAGGTGGATAAGCATAGCAGCTGGTACACTGTACATGATAGGCCTATAGACATTAAGGCTGTGCGTCAGTTTTATCCTTTGTTTACAGTGTTTTATGTGTGTGCATAATTATGAGTATAGTGTGTAAATTGTATGTACATTGAGCTATGTTTACTTACTGTTACTTATTATGTACGGGCAGTACAGCTGTATACTTGAACACTCCTTAAAATGTGCTTTTAATATTGTTCTGTTTTCATATGCAGCCCTTTGCGACATTATTATTGTGATAGTGATATAATAGCCTTTGACTTGACTACTATAAATCATTGGTTCTCAACATGGACTCCGGGGATCGCCAGCGGTCCAAATGGATCCTTAAAGGCTCATACATAGTCTGGATTTTCGGTGGTGAGGTGACCACCGAACTACAACATGACGTCACTGAGCCGCGGTGAAGAGCAAACCACCGCCACCGCTCCAGCCCTTCTCTCTCTTTTTACACGGTCACCTCACCACCGAAAATCCAGACTATGAATAGGCCTTAACTCTGAGGTCCTTGACTAGAAATGCTGAAGGTCCACTAATATTTTTTGAAAGAGACTAAGGTCCCATGAACATGGCATGGGCCAGCGGAGAGCGGGGCTCTATGCCTGTTTAGTACAGTCACACCAAGGCAAGCTTATACAAATCGGTTCCCCATCCCAACCAACCAATACTGGGGTGCAGAGTATGGAAATAAAATGTTTCACAAATATTCCCCTCCAAAAATTCACAGCAAATGAGAGGTATTGTGTTGAGGCACTTTTTTTTGTCAAGTTTTATTTTGTATTTGTCCCGGGTCCACAGAGAGGTGGTCCGCGGTCCGGTCGTGGACCACGGTCCGCCTATTGAGGACCCCTGTTATAGATCTTTAACTTTTAACAAAAATACTTTGTCTTTACAAAAACACATCACTTACACGCCCTTTATGAATGGAAAAGGCAGAGAGCATGTTCATTATGTATAGAGAATAGCGGCTATGTAGTTCATATTGCAGGTCTATTCAGCTGTACACCCTCAGGGCCTGCAGGCCATTCTTGTTATCAGTAAAACCACATCAGTGTCTCTGAAAAGATGATTCAACCGCAACAAGTGAAAGGGCAGGAAAGGTTAGAGTGGCTGAGGCTGAACAGCAGTCTTTTAAATGAATGAATGAATGAATGAATGAATGAATGAATGAATGAATGAATGAATGAATGAATGAATGAATGAGCTGGAGTCTGGAGACCAGAACATTGCCCCAGGCAGAGGGGCTTTAGCTTCCATTATTGGCAAGTGCATTGTTGATATATATGAACCTTTATTGAGAAAGGATATTCCCTTGAGATGTATCATCTCGTTTTCGAGGGGGTCCAGCAACATAATGTTGATGTTGTTGATGATCATTGAAACAACTGTATAACACTGGCAAGATAAAAAGTTTCCCTTATACCGTCATTTGCCACTACATTTAAATCAATCTCTGAACCCATCGGCAAAAAAAGGAAAGAAATTATAAAATATTTTTAATTTGATTCAACTGCGGAGGTCTGAATCTGTCTTCACAGATTACATGGAACTAATAGTATTTTAATGTGTATGTTCTGACTCATTCAAGGCCTTTAACTTTGATCCTTATGCTCATCCTCAGTGTGCTTGTAGTTCACCTCAGGGCTTATCCTTTCATCTATGATCTATTACTGACTGTGTGAGCATGACCTCTGAGTTCTCACCCTTTCAAAAGCCCAATTTATGCTTTAGAGCCAACTTACAAACTCACAGCGTAGTTAGAACAAAGTATGAATAGAGCTCATTTGAGAGCACTTGCCTTTGTTCTTTTATAACTTTTGTTTAACTGAAAAAAGAAAATGCACAGTATGACTTTCCATCTCTGCATCTTTTCACAAAGGGATCCACAAAACTAGCATAATTTGTATTTGTATTGTTGTCACCAGGATTTCCATCTTGGAGTAAAGCCTGGTCTGTGACTAAATCGCCATGTGATCCGGTCTACGGGTCTAGGTGTGGTTTAGACCGGATGATAAAAAGCAAAAAACAAAATGTTCCGCTTGGTGGTTCTGGCTCTTTCGGGATCACTTTGTTATGGTCCCCCATGTTTGTTTTTAGTCTTGCCAGTCACTATACGAGTTGGAATAAAAGATGGATATACCAAACAAACTATTCCATTTTTGGGGAGGCATACTATGGTCCGACGGAGCATTGGTTCGAAGGAGCATTGGTCCGGGGTTGTGTTGGGGGTCGAGAGAGTTGGGGGTTAGGTTTAGGTGTGCTGCCCCAGGGGAGGTTAGGGTTAGGGTTTGAGGTTAGGTTTAGGTGTGCTGCCTCGGGGGAGGTTAGGGAGAGGGTTGGGGTTAGGTTTAGGTGTGCTGCCCCGGGGGAGGTTAGGGTTAGGGTGAGGGGTTGGGGTTAGGTTTAGGTGTGCTACCCCGGGGGAGGTTAGGGTTAGGGTGAGGGGTTGGGGTTAGGTTTAGGTGTGCTGCCCCGGGGGAGGTTAGGGTTAGGGTGAGGGTTTGAGGTAGGTTGTTGTTCGAACCAATGCTCCGTCGGACCAAACACATGAACCCCCTTTTTGCCGCTTGGGTGTTAACATAGGCCTACATACATGCACGCACACGGACACAGGAATACCTTGTACAAAGGACATAAACACTGCCAGTGCATGCAGTTTGACAGTTGGGAGAGCAGCCAGTTACAACGTGCATGGACGGCAAAGCATTGTTACATACAGTAGCCTACAGCTGACATGTCGGACACAGGGCAGCAGACATAAATCATGGATAAAGGAAACAACGCCTCCTCCAAATTGACACACACACACACACACACACACACACACACACACACACACACACACACACACACACACACACACACACACACACACACACACACACACACGCATATGCAAATGAAGCAATGAAGCAAATGAAGCAATGAATCAACGTCAACAGAGGAATGAAGACTTCAAGACTGGGATCGATTCACTTTGGCAGCGGATACGGAAAAGTCGAAGCCATGTAATTCGTGTGTGCGTGAAAAAAACACCGGATACAGTAGAGGGGCTGGTCTCTGGCTCGGCCGGATGTGTGGGGCGCTGAACAGTGAACAGGAACCCCAAAGCTAAGTAAACTGCCCCTCGGTTGATTAGTGATGACGCAGGAGGGAGTTAATAAAGCTCCTGACCAATCGAGTTCGTCTTCATCCAAGATTGACGTCTCGGCCCTCCAATGGCGTGCGAGTGGGGCGTGGCCCCGGAGCGTCACGGTGAAGGGCGTGTTTTCCCGAGCCTTTTCTCTACAGTTAACAGACCGCTCTCAGTCTGTGTGTGGAAGAAGAAAGAAGAACGGATAAAACCGGGATTAATCTCTGACACAGTAAGGTGGCTTTCATAACCCGTTTCGTGTCTCTTTAACGGTGTTTAGAATTGAATTTTGTCGGCAAGCGACGGCCGTGTCGATAACATCGCTAGTGGGGGTAAACGTGGATGGAGAGCTCGAGCGGTGTGTGTGTGTCACTGTGTGTGTGTGTGTGTGTGTGTGTGTGTGTGAGAGAGAGGAGGAATCGCCCCTTAAAATACGCGAGGCGAGTGTTGGCCAAAAAAGAGCAGATCTACAAGCTGTCAACGCGTCGCCGGGGCGACGCGTTGACAGCTTGTAGATCAGTTTTTTTTTTGGCTAAGCGACAACCAGCTAAAGCTAAACGCCTGGTAGCCGACTGGTGTGTGGTGTGGTGTGGTGGGGTGTTATTATGTGTGGGGTTAATTAACCAACCACAAAAGATCAGATACACTTAACGGTTCATTATATGGAACGAGGACTGTTAAGTGTATAACGTCTCTATAATAGACCATGTTTTTTTTTCTAATCATTATTTAAAGCTATATTACAAAGTTGTCTGTACATGACAGATTTATGGCTTCATTGACGCTTCAGTAACGTTACTATTGTAGCTGTATTTTAAACACTGAACTCCTGTTAATGCTAGCCTTTACAGTCCACCTCCGCTAGCCGCACGCCGCACGGCTATAGTTAACCTTATTGCTAACGTTAGCTATAAACGTGTTGATTGTTACAACATAAGACTGGTTGGTTAGCCTGGACTGGAGTTGCTAGTAGCTACGCCCCAAAAATATAAGTCTCTTCTTACACACAGCTCTACAGAGCAGATTTCTTTTGCAATAAGTAAAGGAACCAATATTTTTAGGGTACACACACTTCACTTGACCCTGAAGCTTGAGTTATTGGTGTCGTTGTGTGTAATTCACACATATTGAATATCTTTCTGTGGCATTAAAAAAAGGCTTAAGGTTTTTAAATCTGACTTAGCTGCATAATACCCTGCTTACATACACTAGCCTACATATAAGCTTGCAGAGTAAACTAAAAAAGGTATCACCACTTAGGACAAGTTGGGTGTTGGATTTATTATTTCTAATACAGTAGGTGCAAGGCATGCAAAGCATCAACATATCGATTATTCTTTATTAGACATTAGTCGGTTTCATGATCAAGACATAGTAAGCCATTGATTATGCCAGCCTAATGCATTTTTACTGTGGAGGAAAGCCCCTTCCTTCATTGTGTTTTTGACACTTGGATGGCACTTTGTATGTGTGCGAGAGAGAGTGACCATCTATGGAACTTTGCACTATTCAAATGTGTAATAACACATTATCTAGTGTTAGATCTACACAGCACCTAGCAACACCACAGTCACCACAACAGAGACCAACCTTTTCCATTTCACAGACCTCAGTTTGATAATTGATATGCAATATTTGTTATGCCTCCCTGACTACTTTTTTATAGGAGTAATGCTAAGGTGATTGATTCATCGTTATGAAACTAGGGCAAACCAAATGGTATATGAGATACCAATTAAGAGTTGCCAAAAGGTTGTGGCAATAATTATTTACATATACGGGTATTTCTCTTTGGAATGAGATGCCTCTGTGTGTCAGGCAGTCTCAATCTAAACTGTCCTATAAACAAGTGTGAACATATTGTTTATGGAATCAGCTACTGGCTATAGAGTGATGCACTTTAGATTTGTGTTTTAGATGGTATTTTATTTACCAAATGGACCCTTAGTGTCCATGTGGTTCCATTTGTACTCTCAAGAGTTAGTATAAGGGTCCATTTGAACCCTTGGTGGTTGAGAAGTTGAGAAATAGTGATTTAGTCTACTCTACACCTCAATTAAAAGCTAGATCAGGTTTCTATAAATCTGTTGGAATCTGTTGACAACCAGATGGAAAAAAAAGCCTTTCACGTTTACAGAATTATTTAGCCTTTATTCTACACAAATGGACAGCTGTACACTTGTGGTACGTACACCATGTGACTGTTGCCAGCACAAGGGTGATGAAAATGTAGATAACGTTGGAACATTTCACACGCTGTCAGATCGGTGTTTTGCTGTAGCGTGTCAGAACCCAGCTACCCTGCCTGCCACCATGCAAGCAAAGATATCAGCTGACTTTTCCAACATGTCCTACTTTCTGTTCTGTTCTTTGTACGCTAAATTGGAAGCCGTAGTCATTTCATTACACCCATTGTCCACAAAAGCTAAATTATTTGGCTTTAATTTGACGGATACCATTTCCAGTGGAGATACTAATTTTGGAACACATTGCACCCTCTGTATTCTCTCTCTCTCTCTCTCTCTCTCTCTCTCTGACGCAGTGATGTTGACTAGCATGTGTTAAGACCTGAGGATACCATCCATAATGTATTAGTTCACTGCCCACTTGATACTTAAGGCCCAGTGCTTTGCTTTGTGATTCTTCAAAGGAAGCTTTTAGACAACGAGTCTGTGTGTGCACATCTCTGCTGTTGACGCACTTGTATTGCATTATGTGAGAGATTATCAGCACAGACAAAATATTAATAATTTATAAAATGCTGTTTTGGTTCAACTGACCGACATCAGGTATCTGATGTTGATTTTCTTTCCTACGCACCTGTCCATTTAACTAAGTAGGTGTACAATAGGAAATTCTTCCTAACATGTATAGGCTAACATAAATTGTTTCACTATCATAAGACCTGAGATAAATAGCTTCAACCATATGCCCTATCATCTTGGGTCTTATGATAGTGAAACAATTTATTTTGGCCTACATGTTGAGGTGTACATTTGTGTTTGTGTGTCATTTTAGTTTTTGCCTTTTTTTTTACACATTGTTCCTCCCCAATTTAGTCATTATGCCAAATAATTCCACACTTTGGTGTGTTGTCAAAGCTGTTGTATATAATTCTACTGCCAGTGAGGGCCCCCACCGGGAGTATGGTGGCCCCCACCGGGAGTATGGTGGCCCCCACCGGGAGTATGGGGGCCCCCACCGGGAGTATGGGGGCCCCCACCGGGAGTATGGTGGCCCCCACCGGGAGTATGGGGGCCCCCACCGGGAGTATGGTGGCCCCCACCGGGAGTATGGGGGCCCCCACCGGGAGTATGGTGGCCCCCACCGGGAGTATGGGGGCCCCCACCGGGAGTTTGTAGAGCCTTCGTCCTACTCCTCCCAGGCGCCCTGCTGAGATGTGCCTCCCAGCCTATAGGAGTGCAGCGTTGTATTGACAATTATCACTGTCCTCGCCCGGCTTCCCTCCCTTTAAAACAGGCCAGTTGTGTTTTCGTATATAAAGACACTTACGAAAAAGTCGGATTCACCGTGGTGGATTTAACCACTGCGCCACCCCGAGCGCCCTTATTGTTTTCATGTGCAACTGGTGCTAGTGAAACTATAAATTATTTCTTGCTTGATGGGTGTCATCAGATTAAAGTTCAATTGCACGTCGTAGCCGCCGTAGCGGTTATGCTGATTGTAATCCTCTAGCAGCCGTGCAGATTCCACATGGTGTGTGTGTGTGTGTGTGTGTGTGTGTGTGTGTGTGTGCGTGTGTTGAGCACCGTGCACAGACAGGCTGTGAGTCACCCAGCATGGTATTACACTCTTGCTTGTCACTTCCATTGATGAGATCACTTCTGACTCAGAAGACGTTCTGACTCAGTGGGTGATGAAACTGTTTCATAAGAAGGTAGGATCCCTAAGGATGGGTGAGAGCATAAGCATATAGCTGCTGTATGTACTGTACTGTATGGGAGGAGTAGTGAAGCCTTAAAGGACAACTTTTGTTTTTTTCAACCAAGGTTCATGTTTTAGGTTGTTATTAGAGAAACTAAAAGATGAGTGTTAATCTTTTTTTCATTTGCTGCTTTCTTTCGTTTTAGGGATTTTAGCTGTTTTTGACAGGGGGGCGGGGGCATTCGAGCATGGGGCTAAATATGCATTCTTTAACACAATTTTATGGTGATTTTTTTTTTATGGTTTACTATAGTCCTAGTAAACGCCAGGAAATTACATCTGGCCACAAAAGATCACAGGATCTACTGAATGTAAAGGTAGCCTACTGGGGGGAAGGCTTATACTGTGTGTATAGGCTCAATTATGTCAGTTTGTCACATTCAATAGATCCCGTGATCTTTTGTGGCCAGATGTAATTTCCTGGCGTTTATTAGGACTATAGTAAACCATAAAAAAATAAATCACCATAAAATTGTGTTAAAAAATACATATTTAGCCCCATGCTCGAATGCCCCCGCCCCCCTGTCAAAAACTGCTAAAATCCCTAAAACGAAAGAAAGCAGCAAATGAAAGAAAATGAACACTCACCTTTTAGTTTCTCTAATAACAACCTAAAACATGAACCTTGGTTGAAAAAAACTAAAGTTGTCCTTTAACCCTGATTTGTATTTAAATCTCTTTTCCATTGGCAGGCACACCGAGTCATTTACTTTTTCATGTTGGTGTCCTGTGGGAATATAGGAACCCCAGGCCTGTCATGTCACAATTATTTATTACATAATCGCGTAATCACAATTATTTCAGATAATCGCAATTATTTTTATACATTGTGAAAGACGTTAAAAAATAGGGTTGGGACCCATCACAACATATTGTGAGCTTGTAGACCGGCAATTTTCTTTGAACGCATTAAATTGATAAATAATATGGTCTGTTCTGTTTTGCCCATAGTACGTTATTTTCAAGGATTATGGGTAGTAAAGTTCAGTAATTTCTGTGTATATTGAAGTTATTTTATTTGTCATATTATCTGCCCAGTGCAATTTTGTTTACAAAGCCTAAAAGTCAAAGTTCAATGCCAAAAACACAATTAACTCATTAATCACAATTATTAGTTTGACAATTTATCGTCAAATACAATGTCATGATTGTGAGTTGTGACACAGCCCTAAATGCAGATATAGTTTGTACGGTCAGACGTTCAGCTCCACCTTGTCAGGTTGAAATGACCAGTAATGTTCTTCAGTGGGAATGCAAAGTTCTACAGTGGGAATGCAAAGTGTTTGTTTATCAATAGTGTTGTATTGTTGTGTGCAATAGTGCTTACGTAATAACTAATAAACGTTACGTCTATGAACAAACTATTGTTCTATTAACCCATTCTGAACGGGGACCCATTTTGGTGTTAGCATCATGTTATGCTTTGGCTATTGAAAAATAGCAGATCTACAAGCTCATAGCGCGCCACTCGGTGGCACACTATGAGCTAAGTTGTAGGTCTGCTATTTTTGAAAAATCGAAGAACGACTGACATTTTTTAGAATCATTCTGATCTCAGGTCAGAATGGGTTAATCAGACCAGTGTGTGTCCAGTGGAAACCTCGTATGAATCTGATCTCAGGTCAGAATTGGTTAATCAGACCAGTGTGTGTCCAGTGGAAACCTCGTATGAATCTGATCTCAGGTCAGAATGGGTTAACAAAATCAATGATTCATAAAAACAATGTTGGTGCAAAACCTTTGCTTTGCCAGAAGATAATGTGTGTCTGTCTGTCAGGGTTGTCAGTGAAAAGTCGATAGAATCTATATTTGATCATTAAAAATTGGCCAGAGTTACAGTACCAGCTATTCATACTATATGCCCTATGTTTTATAAGAATGAATTGCCAGTCACATTCAAATGACCAATATGACATGGCTGTGTGTGTGTGTGGTCTTTGGTATTTTTAACTTGTCCTTTGTTGTTGGTTGTGGAACTGTGGAACTGGTTGTTGGTTTTTCTGGTTTCGTGAGGTGTTTTTGAAGTGGGTTTCTTTTCCTTCCTGACAGTATGTGCTGAGACAGTCCTGTCAGCCACTATCGTCCTCCCCCACAATGTATTGTATGTATATATGTATGTGTGTATGCATGTATTTGGTTAAAATGGGTAGGGTTTAAAAAAAGGCAAGAGTTTGCTCTGGTGCACTGGCCTAAAAGTGGGTCCTTAAAAACTGCTAAAACTTCTGAAATGTAGGTATGTATGTGTGTATGTATTTTAAAAGGGGAGGCTTTTTTGTAAAAATCCCTGCCCGCAATACCTTCATATATTTAAAATGAGTCCAAAATAGGGTTACCAGTGAAGGGCAACATGCCTATTCACTGGGGACTATGCAAGGCAGAGGCGTCCACCCCCCTGAGTCCAAGTTTAAGCTAGACCGCATACATGTATGTATGTATGTATGTATGTATGTATGTATGTATTTGGTTAAAATGGGTAGGGTTTAAAAAAAGGCAAGAGTTTGCTCTGGTGCACTGGCCTAAAAGTGGGTCCTTAAAAACTGCTAAAACTTCTGAAATGTATGTATGTATGTATGTATGTATGTATGTTGATGTTCTTCCCCATCTTGGAGATGGGGAAGGACATCAACATACTGTACATACATCTGTCCCAGAGTTGTGCCTCGGCTGTCTCTCTTTGCTCCCTCTTGGCACAAGTGTGTCTCGCCTGGCTAAATTATTTGTCACTCGTCACCAGCTGTGAGTTCTGGACTGAGCAACCAGCCAGGTTCTCTCTCGGTCATACTGTGTATACTGTATGTATGTACAGTATGTTGAAGTAAAGCAGGTAAACTAGGACAGGGCTGTGTCTTCCATCACCTCACTGGAATATTGCTGCGTGGGAGTGTTTGCAAGTGGAGTATACTGTATGTGGACTGGAGTATACACATGTACGTATAGTGAGCGTTTAGTTAATGCTATCTATTTTGTTATATGGTTTATGTATTGTTCATTGTTCTACGCTTTTTAATTTGTACACTCTGCTTCAGTAACGGGCCTAACGGCAAGAATCCCCCCCCCCCCCCCCCCCCCCCCCCAGGGGATTAATAAACCATAATCCGACAGCTGCACTCCGGAGTATATCAGCACAACAGTGATTATGTTCATGTTTTGGCACTCTGCCTGAATCACAGCGCAAGAATATAATTTGGGATTATTTGGGACACCAGTGCACTTATTTATAGACCGTTCTAGACATATTTATAAAAGGTATCTGATTGCAGTAACTAATCTCATCTATGAACATTAGTGCAAGTAACATTGTGCAAAACAGGCAAATATGTTTTGCTTCTGTCCACATCTGATGTACAGGATAATTAACAGCAGAGCAATGCCTCTCATGGGAAATATCTTAAATGTAAGCCATGAGCTCTGTCCATGTACAGTATGCTGTTCTGTTCTGTTGTGTTGTGTTCATTCAATCAGTAGCTCATTGGCTTGGAAATACAGTCAATGAGTCTGTCTGGATAATCTGATACAGGTTCACTGTCGAGCCTAATTAACCTGATAATCTGATACAGGTTCACTGTCGAGCCTAATTAACCTGATAATCTGATACAGGTTCTCTCTCCAGCCTAATTAACCCCTTCAACCTTACTGTACACTAAGTATCTACCTCATTGACCGGTGTCCCACAGGTCTCTGTCGTTGGTTCCCTCCGATTCGTTACCTCTACACCACATTTTGTTGCTGAAATAGCGGTCTACTTCCTCACGGTGCAATACGAGCTTGTAGACGAGCTTGTTTTACAGAATGCTCGCCTATTATGATGCCCAGGCTGCCCAGCCCCAGAAGAAGGCAGAAAGGTTGAAACGTTGGATAATAATAAATGTACAGCATTGTGGCTACGAGTGTGCCTTTTTCTCATTTTTACTTATCTACTGCCTTAAGCCAGCACCTCACCAACACTGGTGTGCGACTGTGCGCCCTTTCCTGCTTTGTCTACCAGAATGGGGACAGCTAACTTAATAAACTAAAACTAAATTGTCAAGGACGTGCCCAAATGGTAATCAACAGAACCCATCCGCAAGCCAGGTATGAAGCGGTGCGTGAAATTCTTTAGGGCAAAGCTTCCAACAAATTGAAGACAGGCAAATCATCATATAGTAGTACTGTACTAGTAATTAATCAAAGCGGTCAAATCCCAGAGCCCTGCTGTGTCCGTAAAACAGTTAGGGAGCTGACGCAGCTGTCCTAATGGATGTCAGGACCATGAGTGCACACATGAAAACAGTGTGTGTTTTGACCAGCTGTGCTGCACCATTACCAGTTATCTGATCGCTCTCACACAGCCCTGCTGATGGCCTCTGAGTGCATCATAAAGGCCGCCACTACATTGCTGTTCACACATGAAGCAATTTACTTAACATTATGATGAGCCTGTGTTGTTGTGTCTGTAATAGACGTTGAGAGCTGTGGGAGCAAAATAAACCCATTGGTGCTCTGCACATGGAAATGACCAAGAGGACCATTCTGTAAAACGGGTGCATACTTAGTTTAGACTAGTCATTGGTTAGACATGGGTTAAGGTTAGGTTTAGGTGTGCTGCCCCGTGGGAGGTTAGGGTTAGACTAGTCATTGGTTAGACATGGGTTAAGGTTAGGTTTAGGTGTGCTGCCCCGTGGGAGGTTAGGTTTAGGTTGAGATAGGTTGTAGTTGTAGAACTAATGACTGGTCTAACCAATGACTAGTCTAAACCAAAAACTGTCTAAACTAAGTACCGGTACTGCACCCTTTGTAAAACACCATTTACTTCCTCTAGAAGGCACAAGAATGACAAGATGAATGTGTTTACTTGCTTGAATGTCATCTATTTTATTTTCTTGGGGTTACTTTTTATCCGAATTTAGATGTTATGCCAATAATTTCATCCCTACACATGTTTTGTGTGTTTGTCACTGCTGTATCCGACTTAGCCTGGTTAATAAACCAGACTAATATCGCACGGACCGCGGGATATTAGTCTGGGGAGGCTCAGCTTGGATTTCATTTCCAGGGGGGGCGGGTTGAAACATTTTCTCTTTGACGCAATTGGTCAGAGCTACTGTCAGTCAAAGGTCTCAAGCATTGAAAGTCACTGTACCAAAGCCCGCCCATATTGCATACCGTGTCCCGATTGGCCGCCCCATTTCTCTGGTGTAGGAAATGGGCGTACAATTGAGCCTCTCCAGACCGTAATTTTTTTTGCCAACGGCTGATTCGGTCTGGTTTATTAACCAGGCTGTATCCGACTCACCTACCAGTGAGGAGACCCCACTGGGAGGATGTAGACTGGAGCCTCCGTCCTCCCTGTGCTGCCCCAGAGTACGTCGCACAGTGACCCTCCCTGCCTGGCTTCCCTTCGCCAAACACGGTCAATTGTATAGACTAGCTCTTACCCGTTGTGAGATATTGCCCCCCGCGGGGGGGACTGTCTGCGCCCTGGGTGCGTTTTCGCATTTTTAATTCACTAATAAATTCATTATTAATTTATAATTTGTTAAATTGGAAAAAGGACCTCCATATTATCATGGTCAATGCCTGTGTGAAAAGTGGGAGCGATTGGTGCAGACGGTGAGGAGATACGGCGGTGTTTCTGACAGACAGACATTGACTGAATTATAGTATGATGATGATATGATGATATACTGTATATGTATAGATCCTTGACAAAGCGTCTACGAACGAACACACCCCAGTGGATTATTCAAACCTTGCCAGCTGAGCGCCCCAAAGGCCAAATATTTCTATTCACAGTTAAGTTGTATTTCACTCTGCTGTGTAGCCATTGAGCAGTGCCCAGAGGGACCTGCCGCTGGCAGGAGAACTGTTTGAGCAGGCATGTCTTCTGCTGTGTGTGTGAGGAAACTCTCATGAACATGAAAGAACTTGCAAAGCCCCACAAATAGAAAGTGCCCGGGTGGCGGGTTCAATGCCAGGACGGGGTCAGGGCTGCCTGCCAATAGAAAGTGCCCGGGTGGCGGGTTCAATGCCAGGACGGGGTCAGGGCTGCCTGCCAATACAAAGTGCCCGGGTGGCGGGTTCAATGCCAGGACGGGGTCAGGGCTGCCTGCCAATACAAAGTGCCCGGGTGGCGGGTTCAATGCCAGGACGGGGTCAGGGCTGCCTGCCAATACAAAGTGCCCGGGTGGCGGGTTCAATCCCAGGACGGGGTCAGGGCTGCCTGCCAATACGAAGTGCCCGGGTGGCGGGTTTCAATCCCAGGACGGGGTCAGGGCTGCCTGCCAATAGAAAGTGCCCGGGTGGCGGGTTCAATCCCAGGACGGGGTCAGGGCTGCCTGCCAAGCTCTGACTAGTGCCAACCAACAGGACCAAGCAGCAAGGCAGGCAGGTGGTAGCCACTAGCCAGAGCCTGACCCATGCATGTCTAGACAATATTTGCCTTTTTTTGTTTTTACATCTGTATCTGCAATTATATGCATGTGTATTATGCTGATGTGTCCCAAATTTTATCAAATCAAATCAAACTTTATTTGTAAAGCACATTTACAAAGGGTCAACCAAAGTGCTGTACAGGATCAGGTAAAAGAAAAATAAGACAAAAATACAACATAAACAAAAGAGCAACAAATTACACAGTTGAAGTACAGTAGAGCAAAACCAAAAATTAGAATCAAGAATCAAATGGAGTTAAAAGCCATGGAGAAAAAATGAAAGCTCCCAAAGGAGCGAGCGGACCTAATCCGCAAGGGCAGTCTGAGAAAGCCTGGTCACCTCTAGTCCTGTACTTTGTTGAGGGCATAGTCGGAAGCAATTGGTCAGCTGACCTCACCTGTTGGGCTGTACTGTCCACATGCCCAGTACATCTTCAAACATTTCCACTCATGACAGATGTGCAAACTCAAAGCTTTGCAATGCAACGCGTTATGGATCGGCTTGAATATATGGCTTAAGTAAATAAAATAAAGTAAGTGGCCTGCTAGGTTTAAGTCAGTGATTGTGACAAAGCCACAAGGAAGTACAGTGGGTGAGCGGTTGGATCTGTCCCAGCCATCCAGAGTACACTGTCTGGACAGCTTATATCCAACAACCTGGGCATCAAGCCCTGTAGTGTAGGTAGATGACATGAAGCCAGCTAAAATTAGATGGAGCAATGGATTTTGCGCTTTTGCTAAGGCTGGGGGAAATGGTGTTAAGGCGTGATTCCATTTCTGAATGCTCTGCACAGTTGAAATTAGCAGAGGGATAAACATGTCGCTTCACGTGACATGTTCATAAGTCACATAGGGCTAATCTTCAATATAGACGAGCAACAACAATTTCTGATTTATTGTAGGTTTTGTAAGCATAGCCTTCAATGTCTAAGGTTTAGAGAGAGAGAGAGAGAGAGAGAGAATTGTTGTCTTGCAGACACAACGAATGTCTATTCACACTCTGCAGCCCATAGCGACACATTAATTAACTCTGGGGGATGTCATGCGTCGACGATGCTGGCATTCCAGGAATGTGTATCTCATTGCCAGAGTATAAATATGTCCTTGTTTTGTCCCCCCCCCCCGGCTCTCTCTCTCTGCTGAGACTTAACAGCTATTAGTGCAAACTGACAAGTGTCACCATGTCTGCTGGAAGGTCAGGATCAGCGTAGAGCCGTCCATGTTTGTGTATATTTGGTGGTATGTAATGTGACGAGGCCCTTACTGGTGGGGCTGTGAGTGAGTCACTGGTTTAACGATGCAGGGCCAGCTCCCTCAGGATTACAGGGTGTTAGCTAGTCATTTACAGACTGGAACTGCTACTGTTGGAGCAGAGACGCATATTACTTTTTCTTGACTCGCTCTAAACCGCCAGCCTCGATTACCCTTAAGCCTTAACCATCTTTTTCAGCCGGGCCCTGTCCCTAGTTTGTGTGTCAACTCATTGTAGGTGGAAAACTTTCCAGGGTTTTCCCCCAAATTGACTAAAACAGACCATCTACAGTTTCTACACACACACACACACACACACACACAATGACCTTGGAGATTGGTTGTTTTTGTGTGGCACGTCGTGTAGTGTGACAAAAGAGGGCTAAGCTAAATGTTTACACTTTGTTTAACATGTTTACATTTCTGGCATCAAGTATTTTACAGGACATTACAGTACCTGCCTGTAAGGAGCCCTCACTCCTCCCCTTCCACATTCCCTGCTGACGAGAGACAGTAGGGTACGATTAGACATAACTAAATTGGGAGAGAAACTAGAAACTAGAAACGTTTATCGACAAAGAGACTACTCCTAAATGTAAAATAAAAACACACCCGTGTGAACTGAGTGGTCTCGTCCTCATACTGGTGCTCATAGTCACATACTGTAGGTGGTCACATAGGTGGGTGGACACGGACATTGCTGTTCCTTGGAAAAAAAACAGAAAAAAACAAACGCAAGAAAAATAGTCACTGATTGAAGCAATTTGTCCAGGATGCAATTTGTTTGCTCTCCCTTTTTCCCAGCCCTGTCAGACATGTTGATCCCACTCACCCACCCAGCCAGCCAGCCAGCCACCCACCCACCCAGCCAGCCAGCCAGCTAGCGAGCCACTCAGACTCAGTTAGTCAGCCGTTTAAATAGAATCCACACACATTTTCCCCAGCGTCCCCATTGCCTCAGCCCTTTACAGAAATCCTGTGGCTTTTCCCACATTTTCCCCCTTCATGTTATTGCACCAAAGTTGCCCCATTCCGGCCTCCTAAACCCTGCAATCAGCCACTGATGACAGAACCACACACACACACACACACACACACACACACACACACACACACACACACACACACACACACACACACACACACACACACACACACACAGTTATTCTACTGTGTGCTGCTGGCCTTGGGTCAGAGCCTGCTGCCGGGCCCTGGGTCGGAGCCTGGTACCCTGTCTGATCACTTCTCAGTCCCCTCTCATTGGGCCTCCTTGTCGGGCAGACATGTCTCCAGGTTGGGGCAGTCTCCAGTGTCTGTCTGAGTCACGCTGGTGTCTGTAGAACCAGGTCAGTCACACTGGTATCTGTGACCGTTGGAACCGGGTCAGTCACATTGGTATCCGTGTAGAACCAGGTCCGACAGCGCTGTAAGGCGAGGCTCTGTGACGGTGGTGTATTTAACAGAGGACCAATTGTTCACCACACCGTTATCACTCTCATCATAAGGACACGATGAAAGTAAAGCTCCCAGACCTGTAGTTATCTGTTACATGTGTCATTAAGCCACTTAAAACATGCATACCGTTGTTGACAGAGTTCTCCCCCTTTCCCCTGTCAACACCACACCCCAAAGCCCATCTAGATGCTTGTAGAATGTCAGCTTCGCTGGACATCTGCCTTTTTTTTTCTTTTTTTTTTTTACAAATGTTTGTCTATTATGACGTGCCCAGAATATTAAATGCATCCAGGGTTCAAGTGGTTAACTTTTAAATATTTTGAAATGTGTTTATAGCTGGTGCTTTAGGAATGAGGTTTTAGTTATAAATCCTTTTTTATTCTAGGGTAGTATGAAGGAATGAATGAATGAATTTAAATGTGTATTTCTGTGTCATGCCACCATTTTAGCTCATCCCATGTGGTGTGACATATATCCAAGAAAACAACTACAAGCCTTGAGTCCAAGTCAAACGCACACAAAAATCACACCTGTGTGAACTGAGTGGTGCAACTCCCCTCTCTCTCTCTCTCTCTCTCTCTCTCTCTCTCTCTCTGTAATTAGCAGGCAACAGTGCAAGACTATCTCTCTTTCTCTTTCTGGCACAACAGCGCCACTTTTTCCCCTGCTGGTACTCATAGTCACATAGGTTAGGACAGACATTGCTGTTCCTTGGAGTGGTTGCACCGCTCAAAAATGCAGTCCTTACTCCTTACAGAGTCCCTGCGTGAGTTGCGTCACTATTGTAGGCTTACATCGGTCTGTAATGTGCAATCTACTAATCATCCACTAGATGGCAGCTATGACAGATTTGGATTGTACAAAAAGTACTGACACAAGTGCCACTTTATTTTTGTTATGAGTTGAGATGTAGTTATAACTGTATATGAGTTTTACACTATATCATCATAACTGTAAGTATATACCACTGCCTGCGCTGGCCAATCTACAAGCTCACGTGCAACGCCTTGCAAGCTTGAAACTTGTTTATTCTAATTGAATTGACCCAGTTTTGCGTCTTTTGCTAGTGATGTAATCAATTAATCATTTGGCACCAGCTGTGTAAAATTCCATAGGATTTTTTCTTTTAACCCATTCTGACCGGGCACCCGTTTTGGTGTTAGCATCATGTTATGCTTTAGCTATTGAAAAATAGCAGATCTACAAGCTCATATCGCGCCACCGAGTGGCGCGATACGAGCTTGTAGGTCTGCTATTTTTGAAAAATCGAAGAACGACTGACATTTTTTAGAATCTGATCTCTGTTCAGAATGGGTTCATCAGACCAGTGTGTGTCCAGTGGAAAACCTCGTATGAATCTGATCTCAGGTCAGAATGGGTTAATGGCTTTCATGTACTATTTAGGCTACATATAAATATGTTGCGTTTGCGTTCACACAGGACAGATTAAACGATGCAGTCTACCATTCATTGTCAAAGGAAGCCAGACATGACGTTCATTACTAGTGGATGATCATTTGCAACGGAAAACACGGTTTGTTGGTCGTGTCTGTAAACGGCCAAATTGTCACCAAATGGAAACATAGGATTAGGAGACGATACATCATACAAACGGAGCTTGTTCTCCGCTGTAATTCCGCGGAGTTCTCGTCTGAACACCAGGGCTGGACTGGGTCAAAAAAAGCATCCCTGGCATTTGGCCCAAAACATATTAACGATGATGATGTCATGTTATCCTGTTTAACTTTCAATGTGATATATTATCCATGCCGGTCATGTTACGTTTACAACTCAATGTGCCGGCAGAAGTGTCATCCTCTTTCAAGAAAGAGGAGGTCGAGCAGAGGAGGAAAAGCCTTCTTGCTCTCTGCTGCCAAAGGACGCCAGGCGTACTTTTGCTCTGCTTGCGTCGAGGACCACTTACTGCGCTCCTTGCGCTGCGTTGGATTGCGGACCCGTTCGTTAGGCCTGTCAAAAAAAATCGATTCGAGTTAGAATCGTGATTCTAATGCCGTCCGATTCAGAATCGATTCTCATTTAAAAAAAAATGCATAGTGCATTTACTACCAGCTAAGCTAAGCCTGCCAATTGTATTTATTTGACACCTGTTTTAATACTAATGTATTGTTCTGGTATTGAGTGAGAAGAGATTTTGTAACTTTTGTACTGGTTCAAATTTGTGCAAGCTAAATAAATGAGACATGTTCTTACTCTTGGATTTAACCTTTGTGTGTTTAAATCATTCAGCTGATAAAACCTTTACAATTATACAAGCTTTTTACTAAATGTACTCTGCTTTCATGCCAGAAGACTGGAGTAGATCATGCTAAAATTCTATTTAATTGTTTTTAATAAAAATTAAATGGAATCGAAAAAAAATCTTTTTTGAATCGAGAATCGGAAAAATCGAAAAGATCGTTTTTGAATCGAATCGTCACCCCAAGAATCGGAATCGAATCGAATCGTGGGACACCTAAAGATTCGCAGCCCTACTGTTCGTATACCCAGGACCGACGCGCCGACGGATGACTCGATGGAGCTGACGCAAAGGGGTGACATTTCTCTCACCCTCCGTCCGTTGCTTTAGTGCTACTTGCGTTGATTATGTTCGACTCTGTGAAGCACTTACATTAACAATCCTCCCTGTTCCTGTTACATCCTGCCATATATACCACATACATAAACATATGTGCAGTATATGAACAAAATAAGACAACGCCATTTTTCACGTAAATTGGCCCTCCCCCTCGTTGACCAGGCCTTTTCAAGAAATGAATCAAATTAAGAAAAATAAATCACTTTGTAAGAGACGTCTCAGTTTCACAGTCATCCAATCACACAAATTCACAATGTACCTTATTAATGATAATAAAAACGGGATCGCTGTAATCCATCTTTTGACAGGGCCGTTGCTATAGGCAACGCCTTGTGCATGCGTCATGTTCCCGTCTTAACCATTCAAGGTTTGAGTTATATAAATATATTTTTTTGTGCTAAATCCTTCTAAAAAAATATATATATTGTTGTATAAAGCAACCACTACACAGAGAGATGTTCATTCACACGCCTTAACCCATTCTGAACAGGAACCCATTTTGGTGTCGGCATCATGTTATGCTTTAGCTATTGAAAAATAGCAGATCTACAAGCTCATATCGCGCCACCGAGTGGTGCGATACGAGCTTGTAGGTCTGCTATTTTTTGAAAAATCGAAGAACGACTGACATTTTTTTTAATCAGACCAGTGTGTGTCCAGTGGAAACCTTCGTATGAATCTGATCTCAGGTCAGAATGGGTTAAAACATATACGTCAACAACATAAATCCCCCCCGTCCCTCCGCCCCGATGAACAACAACAGTGGAAGGAAAACTGTGACACACACCAGCTCAATAATATAATCACAAGTGGCTGACAAGAGAGGAGTGGTGGTAGCTACATTACCTGGAAGTTATGCAGGAACGCCCACTGACTGAGTGGCAAAAAACTACTTCCTGGCCTTGACAGCCCCATTCATCCAAACAGAAAAGTCCTGTCTGATTGCATTAAACAATGTTAAACTCGCCAACATTGCAGCTGTACGAAAAGCTTGAATTATCCTCTTTATCTGCTTTTTTTCAGTTTTTGTTTTATAAAAATCCACCATAGAAACATTATGAGCTACTTTCTGTCAAGAAGAAATGCCCTGCATTTGATTATTTCTCTAAATGTCAGAGTTTGGAAGTGCTTGTTTTTCAATAACACAACATTTTGCTGCCTCCTGCATTATGTGACATTTAGAAACGGGTGGTACCTACGGCAGGAGGACGGTTGAATGATTTCCAACGAGCGCTTCCAAACTCCAACACTCATCATGCTGCTCAATGTTCTGCCACTCAGTCTAGATGAGGGGGCGTGTCCTGATGGGGAAATCATGCATGTGCATACTCTCTATTCACTCGTGACCCATAAAAAGTGGGTCAACAATGTGTCCCAAACCATTGTTTGGGAAAGGGTGGCGTGGAGCAGTGCTATAGGAGTGGCAGGGTAGAGTAGAGGGGAAGCTTCATGGGGCCCGACAGACAGACTGACGTCAGTGCACACAGTATGGGGAGACGGACAAACGTCAGTGCACACAGCATGGGGACAGACAGACGGACTGACGTCAGTGCACACAGCATGGGGACAGACAGACAGACAGACTGACGTCAGTGCACACAGCATGGGGACAGACAGACAGACAGACTGACGTCAGTGCACACAGCATTGGAACGGACAGACGGACTGACGTCAGTGCACACAGCAGGTAACTGTGTTGTGTGTCCGTTTGTCAAAAGCGCCTGACAGCCTGAGATAGCAGGGGGAAAAAAGTGTTTTTCCACCACTCTGCCGTGTGATGTTTATGAAGTTATATTATTATTACTTTAGGCTCTGTGTGATCTGTTTATGGAGTTATATTATTACTTTATTAGGCTCTGTGTGATGTTTATGAAGTTATATTATTATCACTGTGGGCTCAGTGTGCAGCACAATGCTCTGCTGTTTTACTTTGTCTGTGTGTTCTCGTCCTTTTATTATGCAACTTCTAGATCAGGCGGATCTGCTGAGCTTATAGATCTGCTATTTCCGCTTTTCTTGAAAATTGTGTGTATGTATGTATGTATGAGTTGCTTCACAACAAAAGCATTAAAGCAGAATACATCAAGCAGAAAAACATAGCATATTAAAACCAGCGTGAGACATGGATAGTACTGTACTACAGGAGTGCCTAAATACTAGGTCAAAATAAAAAAAAGGTGTGTTTTTAAGAATGGATTTAAAAATGTCAATGGTTTGAGCAGCTCTAATATGAATATGCCACCGCAATGGCATGGTGGTCACCTCTTGTTCTGAGGGTTCGGGTCATTGGCGCGGTCAGCAGTGACCGGTCCGCAGACCTCTGGCGTGGGCTGTGGGGCTGATTGAGTTCGGCTACGACACGCCTATACCCAAAGGGTGAAAGTGCTTAATTTGATACGTATGTATGAGGCCTCACACTCTCTCTCTCTCTCTCTCTCTCTCTAGTCGGCAGCAGGAGCAAGGCCCCGCCCCCCATCCCGCCCCGTTGCTCCGCCTCCTCCTCCTCCTCCAATAAGCCTCTGATCTCGGTGACGCTCCAGAGCAGCACCGAGTCGGCCCAGGACTCCACCTACCCGGAGCGCCGCCACCACAGCAACAGCCAATCGGGCGACAGCAACAACAACGCCTCCTCCTCCTCCGACAGCCTCTGTAGCATCCGCACCGGCAGTCTGGCTAAGGGCCCCGCCCACCACCAGGCCCCGCCCCCGCCCCCCCTCCTGGTGCCCGGCCCCCTCTCCTCCTCTGTCCCCCCCACCACCCCCACCGCCGCTGCCGCCGCCACCCCCGTCCCTGCCCCCCGCGAAGCTCCGCCCACCATCACCACTGTCTCCGCCTCCTGTGAAGCTCCGCCCACCATCACTGTCCCCTCCCCCTGTGAAACTCCTCCTCCTCCTCCCACCATCACCTGTTCCTCCTCCATTACCACCACCACCTCCACCACAAGGTATGTTATAGTTTTGTATTTTTTATTGGCTATTATTGTTTTGAGTGGTGCAAAAACTCCAAGGAACAGCAATGTCCGTGTTCACCTATGTGACTATGTGGTCATGAGCACCAGTATATGACTATGAGTACCAGTAGGGGCGCTGTTGTGCCAGAAACGGAGAGAGAGAGTGCTGCACTGTTGCCTGCTAATGAGAGAGAGAGGAGAGGAGGGGGGGGGGGGGGGGGGAGAAGGGAGTTGCACCACTCAGATTTTTGTCTTGACTTTTGGTTTTCAATTTCAGTTTAGTTTAAAAAAAAAAAAGTTTTATTTTGTAAAAAATAATAAATATACAGTAGCAGATTATATCTGCTATTTTTCTTATATATATATATATATATATATAATATTCTAAATACAGTTTCACTTAGTTATGTGTTTTTCTTTTCTGCTATTTCACTTCACTAAAAGGTGTTTCCAATTCTAGTTTCTAGTTATGTAACTAATGTTGTTAGTTTTAGTTAACTCTAATAACTCCTTCCAGTGTGACCACCACCACCACCAGCTCCTCCACCTCCACCCAGCCCCAGAATGACACCCTGAGCCTGGGCCCCGTCATAGAGAAGACCCCCAACGCTGAGCCCCAGAAGAGGAAACTGTCCTCCATTGGAATCCAGGTCAGACCATAGATTCTGGCCTAACATGGAAATTTAACCCATTCTGAACGGGCACCCATTTTGGCGTTGGCATCATGTTATGCTTTAGCTATTGAAAAATAGCAGATCTACAAGCTCATATCGCGCCACCGAGTGGCACGATACGAGCTTGTAGGTCTGCTATTTTTGAAAAATCGAAGAGCGACTGACATTTTTTTAATCTGATCTCAGGTCAGAATGGGTTAATCAGAACCAGTGTGTGTCCAGTGGAAACCTCGTATGAATCTGATCTCAGGTCAGAAGATGTCTTCTAAATCATGACAGTTTTCTGAAAAACCTCATGTTTCTATATCAGTGGTGCTCAATATTTATAATAATAAAACCTCATGTTTCTATATCAGTGGTGCTCAATATTTATAATAAAACCTCATGTTTCTATATCAGTGGTGCTCAATATTTATAATAATAAAACCTCATGTTTCTGTATCAGTGGTGCTCAATATTTATAATAATAAAACCTCATGTTTCTATATCAGTGGTGCTCAATATTTATAATAATAAAACCTCATGTTTCTATATCAGTGGTGCTCAATATTTATAATAATAAAACCTCATGTTTCTATATCAGTGGTGCTCAATATTTATAATAATAAAACCTCATGTTTCTGTATCAGTGGTGCTCAATATTTATAATAATAAAACCTCATGTTTCTGTATCAGTGGTGCTCAATATTTATAATAATAAAACCTCATGTTTCTATATCAGTGGTGCTCAATATTTCATGTCAAGAACCCCCCGACCCCCATCTAAAAATGTTGTTCCAGGGACCCCCCCCCCCCCCCCACCCCCAGAAGCACTTGGTGGCGCGCTATGATCTTGTAGATCATATTTTTTGGAAGGGCACTTCCAGCCAATACTTTATGCGACTATAATTTACAAAACAATTTGTAGTGTTAAATTAGTTTTTGTAAATTAATATTATATGTAATGTTAATTGAAAGAAGACTTCAAACTAGCGACTGAAAGCATAGAATATTTATGACAATGATTATTAGGTTAATAAAATCAGTGTAAAGTCAAAGTCATTCGTCAAATCCCCATTGTGATCAATGGAGCAGTAATTGTTCTGCAGCCAGCATTTCGGGGGAAATAGCGACACCTTCTAGGCCATTAATGAGAACTGCCCATTCTGACCGGGCACCCATTTTGGTGTTAGCATCATGTTATGCTTTAGCTATTGAAAAATAGCAGATCTACAAGCTCGTATCGCGCCACCGAGTGGCGCGATACGAGCTTGTAGGTCTGCCATTTTTGAAAAATCGAAGAACGACTGACATTTTTAGAATCTGATCTCGGGTCAGAATGGGTTCATCAGACCAGTGTGTGTCCAGTGGAAAACCTCGTATGAATCTGATCTCAGGTCAGAATGGGTTAATGAGAACTGCAGTCCTTATTTGCATATCCATTAGAGCTTCCCTGCCGCCTGAGTGAGACTGGTCTCGTCATCGGCCTTCATTCGTTGCTACAGTCCAGTTTCGCTCCGACACAGTTCATTGGTTTCTGTTGTGCTGAAATAGAAATGCTCGTGCGACGCGGCAAACGAGTATATATGGGGTTCAACTGCATTAGATTGACGTGACGTGACTTGACTTGCTGTCGTCTGTGATTGATTGATTGATTGACAGGTGGACTGCCTTCTGCCTTCCAGAGAGGACCTGAGACCCCCCCTCACCGCCCCTCTGACGTGCCATTCTATTGGAGTGCAGGTGGAAAACGGCAGGCCGTGAGTCATGTCCAGATTACGTGGAGTGCTTTTTACTCAAAGCGCTTACAGTTGTTGTTCATTCGTACATTGGGGGGGAAACTTTTTCATGTCGAGGAACACCAAAGTTATATGTATTTTTGGCCAGGACCCCCATCTCTAAATATGTTGTTCCAGGGGACCCCCAAAAGCAAAGCAGTTAAAGGTTAGTTTAAAAAACATATAGATATAGAAATTTGCACACATTTAAAAAACGATAATATTTGGGCTTATTTGCTATTTTTGAATGGCCAAAGTATAAAGAAGTAGGCCGGGAGTGGCTTAATGTCTGTATCAGCCTATAACACGCATGTGCAGGAGTCTATCCCTGTTGCAAACTTGCAATGCGCTAGACCCCTGGGAGAACCCCATTGGATATATATGTACAATTTACTATTTCTGAAATCGGCCCTGAAAATCTGCCATGGGTCAGTCTAATGGTGTGACCACTATCTGCCTCTGGCTCTGAGGCGTAGCAGCGTTAGTAGAGACGACATGGTGGAGACAAACTGCATGCTAGAAACAGACCAGCATGGTACAGGCTCCAACATGCTAGAGACAGACTGCATGGTACAGGCTCCAGACAAGGTCATGGAGGCCGAGGGCTCTCCCACATTGACATGATGTTGTTTTGACCAGAGCCAAGCCAACGTTGTGACAGTCTGCCCCGGACTGTGCACTGGACTTTAATGTAATCACATTAGAGCCTGCTTCACAATTATTACATAATTATTAGCCTGGAGCTAATGGCAATCATTTTGCATAATCGTTCAAAATCCCTTTCATTCCTCTGTAGAAAAACAGCTGGATGAAATGAAATATGACATATTTATTTATATCTATTTTAACCAATCTGTACCGGGTGTAGGCTACAGTACCTATTTGGGGAATTTAATCAAATCACATATGTTTCATACATTTTGTCATTTTCCCAAACATTTAAATTAAATGAATTGTCATACAGTAGAAATAATCCCAATCACCATCGCACGTAATGTTCATGATCATGAACATAACGACACTAGTGCAGTGTAGTTTAACCCGTCTGTCCGTCTGTCCGTCAACTTTTCTGTGTCCTTCTCAGTAGACGTCTGTCCTCTCAGCTCCTTTCATGCTCTATTTCCTGTTGGTCCAACTCACTAATGGCTTGAAACCATTGTGGTGTAAAAATGATGAACTCAGCATTTAATTTAATTTCCCCTGTAGATGGTTTCAGCATGATGTTCTTGCTAGCACAGTGATATCTCAGGTGCTATTTACACGAGGATGGTGTTCATAAAAAACGGCAAAATAAAGTATCGTTTGCTGCTGTCATTTAGACGAGAACCGTGTTCACAGGAGGTGAAAACGCAACGAAGTGAAACCACCTCCCAGAGTGGAAATCTTTTAGAACGCCGTTTCCTATGGTCTCCATATAAACAGGCAAAACGGTGGATCCGCAAAACTTGTGACATCATGGCTTACGTCAGCTCTGGTCGGCTCGCCCCGTGTCCTACGTTTTTACATGGTGTCATAGGCATGCGTCAGTTGCTAGGGGAAACGAACAACAACAACCATGTCGGATAGTCCGGTTTGCTGGAGGTGTGATGAGGACGCGACGTTTGTTTACTTTCTTTGTAGAAGAAGAACGGAAGTAGTTCTACGCATGTGTGACTTATGTCTATGGTTTATATAAGCGCTGCGTCACACGGACCCCACAAGGACACGCGCCACCTAGCGACCTGGCATATATATGCATGCACTTTGTAGCGTGTTCATTCAAGTGTGCGTTCTCATGTAAATGGTCCAAAAAAATGAGAACGCAACGGGACTTTGACGTGTTATATGGAGATGGTCGCCGTCTAAAAGAGGCCTCAGTGACATGCTATTTCAAAAACCCATTAGCCAATGGTTTCCCTACCTTTTCAGTCCGTGACACCCCCAACATATTTATATTTGGGGCTTTTTTAGCACGTAGTACAAAAAAGTAGACAATAATATATCAAAGAACAAAAATACAATGCAAGGAAGGGAAGAATCCAGCTGGCTGTTTTGGAATCCTTTCCTGTAGGAAGAGGTCATTGGTTTAAACAGATTAAAAGTTCATTAAGAACAATACAAAAGTCTACAAGTTGGCAAAGGGGGGCAGCTGTGCAATAAAGAAATAAAAACACAGACTGCACAAAATACGGAAACAAACAATACAACAAACACACAAAATAAAATATAACGCATCAAAGTAAAACATGTAATCTACAGAGAGGAAGAAATAAGATATTTCTTTAGATGTTTTTTGAATATTGGCAAGGATAATGAGGATTTAAGTGAAGCATCTAGGGAGTTCCATAGACGAGGGCCTCTAAATGTGATGAAAGATTGATGTTTGGACGTGCGACAATAGGGTAATTCAAAATTATCTCTTTGCCTTGTGGGGTAGGAGTGAATGTCAGAAGTAACACGGAAGAAATTGTGAAAAAAAGACGGAATGTCTTGTATGCATTTTATTTAATTTAAACATAAATAATAATAATAATAACAGGTCTGAAAAACGTTTTCTTTGTCAATGGTTAATAGTGAATATTTAATAAAGAGCGGGGCAGACGGCTCATACCGATTTGAATGTGAAATCATTCTCAGAAACCTTTTTTGAATGATCAGTAATTTAGTCCTTAAAATGCCACTGTGTGTGTGTGTGTGTGTGTGTGTGTGTGTGTGTGTGTGTGCGGTCCAGTTTGAGCCGTGTCAGCAGCATGGCGTCCAGACAGAGCACGGAGACAGACCCCGACCCCCAGGAGGACGATGACCTCCAGGACGACGCCTTGCCCACGTCCGAAATCAACTGCAGCAACGCCCATCAGACGCCCAACGGAGAGAACGACGGCAGCACCCCCACCACGGAGACCCCCAGAGGGAGCTGCTCCTCGCAGCAAGGTTAGTCCAGCTTTGCATCTTTGTTGGGTTTTCATTCTTATTTCATTTTGACCTTTTTGGTTCATCAATTTCAGTGTGTTTGCTCGGTTAGTTGCATAGTTTTAGTTTAGTTTCAAGATTTTTATTTGGCATGAGATTCTATAGAGCGTCGCAGTCCCACCCGGCGGCGGTGGCTCAGGGGTAGAGTGCCTGGATGGTAACCGTAATATTGCCAGTTCGAACCCGGGCTCCCCCAGAGTTACTGTCGAAGTGTCCTTGAGCAAGACACTGAACCCCTAATTGCTCCCGATGTGCTGGTTGGTTGCCTTGCATGGTTTACGCTGCCATCGGTGTATGAATGTGTGTGTGAATGGGTGAATGTAATGCACAATCTCTGTAAAGCGCCTTGGATAAAGGCGCTATATAAATGCACCATTTACCATTGAATTTTTTACCACCCCCTTTCATGGCGACACCAGGCCCAGGAAATGAATCCCAATGCATTTTTCCCATAGTCATTTCAAAACGTATTTATTTAAAGACCTTTTAAGCGTCGTATGAAGCCAACTCTTATCGTGACAAATCATGACAACACACAATATTTTGGACCAAACAAATAATTACAAAGAATAAAAACAACAAAAAGTGTTGTAACCTGCTGTTTTTTTCTACTTTCTAATTATTTGTTTGCCCCGAAAATGTTTGTTTGTTGTCATGATTTTCACGACAAGAGTTGTCTTTGTCCGCGGCGTAAACGTCTTTACATAAATACTTTCTGAAAAGTCTATGAGGAAAATTTATTTTCCGGGTCTCTCGAGGGGGGGCGGGACTGCGACGCTCTATAAGTTCATGTGCATTAGTGAGGACCAATTATATGGAGACGAGGTTAAAAATGGTGGTCCTTTACATGTTTTTACAATTCTAGTTTGAGTTATTTATTGTGACTAAACTAATCTAACCATGTCTCCTCCAGAGCCTCTTGACCCGGCCCTGGACCCGTCCTCCCTGCCCCCTCCGGACCCCAGCCTGGGCACGGGGAACTGCGTGGGCTCCTGTCCGCCTGACAACAACAACGGCGGCACCGGTGCCGACCCGTCGCCATCGGCGTCCGCCACGCCCACCTGCTTCCGGGACGGGAACTGCTTCTTGAAGCTGCTGCAGGCAGAGACGGCCCGCATGGAGGGCTGGTGTCAACAGATGGAGGCAGAGACCAAAGACCTGGTGCTGTCTGAGGAGGGTAAGAGTTCCCTTAGAGTCTGAGGAGGGGAAGAGACATGTTGAGGCAGAGACCAAAGACCTGGTGCTGTCTGAGGAGGGTAAGAGCTCCATTAGAGTCTGAGGAGGGGAAGAGACATGTTGCCACTGTGTCTCCCACCATTTTCAAATGCTTCCAGTCATACAGTCTGGGACTGATTCTTGTACTACAGAGTACAGACAACCATAGTAGTTCTGCAGTTACAGTTGCCTTCACATTTTCTCTGTGTCCCCTTAATCATGGACGACAATGTCCCAGATCCACAATGATGGGAGAGTTGTCACAGGAGGGGCTCTGGGTCACAGGAGGGGCTCTGGGTCAGACGGTCTCCTGTCAAAGTAGAGAACAGAAGAGAGAGAGATGGGAGAGATGTCACAGGAGGGGCTCTGGGTCAGACAGTCTCCTGTCAAAGTAGAGAACAGAAAGGACAGATCCTGACGGCCTCATTACCGCTGATAGACGGCAGCAGTAGCAGCATCTCATTATAGTGGGAGAGTGAGGTTGGGTTCAGCTGTAATGGACGCATCTCTCTCTCTCTTGATTCTTCTTGGTCTCTCAGGCATGAATCTACCTCGGCAGTGTCTGAAATATGAATGAGTAACGAAGAATGGCTTTAGAAGCCACATGGACTTAAAGCCTCCATTCCCGTTGCTATCAACAGATTTTAATTATTTGTGCATTTCTTTTATGCAAATAGGAGGTCAAGTTCTCAACGGGCCCAAAAATTATGGCCTGCCCCTACCCTAACTGGGTCGGCCCGAGGCTCGGCCCGACCCTAAGAATTACCATAATGTTAAGCCCGACGCCAGACAAAAAGAAAAAACGCCACTAAATGGCGGCGCCGGATTTCAGTGTGAAAGTGAGAACGGAGCACAACAGACTTATCGAAGTAAAGGATGTATGTAACTCACAGGCTATTAATGTTCCATTTCCAATCATTCTAATGGATTCCCGACAGTGAGTAAACACGAATAGCTGCTGCAGCTCCCTCGCTTTAGTTTCCTCTGAAGTGTAGCGTTTAAGTTATATATCACCATGGATCGTTTGGTGACGTTGATTATTGATTAGGTTTTATTCATCGCAGACAGCTGGGTTAACGAGACAGCTCAGTGCAACATGACAAAAACCTGACGCTTCAGCTATCGTGTGATAATCCGATTGATTTTATAAAACATTTTAGCATATTATGGCAACTTGGCAAGTTTGAGAACTTTAATAGGAGGTGCAAAAGTGACTTGAACGGCCGGTAGGGATGCAGCCGATATGGATCTTTGGTTGTACCATTTTAGTCTTAATTGTGCCGCAGTGTGTCTATATATGTGGGGCACCTTGTTCCCCTCCTGGCTGTGCCGGGCCTGGGTTGGGTTGGCTCCCACACTGTCAGTTGGCTCCCACACTGTCAGTTGGCTCCCACACTGTCAGTTGGCTCCCACACTGTCAGTTGGCTCCCACACTGTCAGTTGGCTCCCACACTGTCAGTTGGCTCCCACACTGTCAGTTGGCTCCCACACTGTCAGTTTGCTCCCACACTGTCAGTTTTCTCCCACACTGTCAGTTTTCTCCCACACTGTCAGTTTTCTCCCACACTGTCAGTTGGCTCCCACACTGTCAGTTGGCTCCCACACTGTCAGTTGGCTCCCACACTGTCAGTTTTCTCCCACACTGTCAGTTTTCTCCCACACTGTCAGTTGGCTCCCACACTGTCAGTTTTCTCCCACACTGTCAGTTTTCTCCCACACTGTCAGTTTGCTCCCACACTGTCAGTTTTCTCTCACACTGTCAGTTTTCTCTCACACTGTCAGTTGGCTCCCACACTGTCAGTTTTCTCTCACACTGTCAGTTTTCTCTCACACTGTCAGTTGGCTCCCACACTGTCAGTTTTCTCTCACACTGTCAGTTTTCTCCCACACTGTCAGTTTTCTCCCACACTGTCAGTTTTCTCCCACACTGTCAGTTTTCTCCCACACTGTCAGTTTGGCTCCCACACTGTCAGTTTTCTCTCACACTGTCAGTTTGGCTCCCACACTGTCAGTTTTCTCCCACACTGTCAGTTTTCTCCCACACTGTCAGTTGGCTCCCACACTGTCAGTTGGCTCCCACACTGTCAGTTGGCTCCCACACTGTCAGTTGGCTCCCACACTGTCAGTTGGCTCCCACACTGTCAGTTGGCCTCCCACACTGTCAGTTTTCTCCCACACTGTCAGTTTTCTCCCACACTGTCAGTTTTCTCCCACACTGTCAGTTGGCTCCCACACTGTCAGTTGGCTCCCACACTGTCAGTTGGCTCCCACACTGTCAGTTGGCTCCCACACTGTCAGTTGGCTCCCACACTGTCAGTTGGCTCCCACACTGTCAGTTGGCCTCCCACACTGTCAGTTTTCTCCCACACTGTCAGTTTTCTCCCACACTGTCAGTTTTCTCTCACACTGTCAGTTTTCTCCCACACTGTCAGTTGGCTCCCACACTGTCAGTTGGCTCCCACACTGTCAGTTTTCTCCCACACTGTCAGTTGGCTCCCACACTGTCAGTTTTCTCCCACACTGTCAGTTTTCTCCCACACTGTCAGTTTGCTCCCACACTGTCAGTTTTCTCCCACACTGTCAGTTTTCTCCCACACTGTCAGTTTTTTCCCACACTGTCAGTTTGCTCCCACACTGTCAGTTTTCTCCCACACTGTCAGTTTTCTCCCACACTGTCAGTTTTCTCCCACACTGTCAGTTTTCTCCCACACTGTCAGTTTTCTCCCACACTGTCAGTTTTCTCCCACACTGTCAGTTTTCTCCCACACTGTCAGTTTGCTCCCACACTGTCAGTTTTCTCCCACACTGTCAGTTTGCTCCCACACTGTCAGTTTTCTCCCACACTGTCAGTTTTCTCCCACACTGTCAGTTTTCTCCCACACTGTCAGTTTTCTCCCACACTGTCAGTTTGCGTGCCACTAGTTCCTCGTGCCTGACAGCGGTGCCCAGACACCCTGATCCTTCTTTCCGTGCCCCGCGTTGGGCCCCCGTAAGAGGTCCAGGTTCCTGATGTGGTCCGTCCATGTGACACCAAGTTCCATTCGTTAGCACTCCATCCAGGGCCTGTTCCTGCGGTAACTGTGAGCAGATTAACGGTCTATAAAACTTAGCTTATAAGAGGTTTAGCTCTCGTTGTCACCAATGAGGTACACTAGTACATTCCACATAATGATGTTTGTGCCTGATGACAAGAATGTGGGGGGAAGAATTTTTTTATTTTATTTTTCCATGTCCCTGTTTGTGTTTGTACCAGCTCAGTGGCCTTGTGGTTAGAGTGTCCGCCCTGAAACTGGGAGGTTGGGGTTCAATCCCTGGTCATACCAAAGACTGTAAAAATGGGACCCAGTGCCTCCCTGCTTGACACTCAGCATCAAGGGTTGGATTGGGGGGTAAGTCCCTGCGACATACTAGCGTCATGTCCAGGGGGTGTACTTGTACATCAAGCTGCCTCACGCTACAGAAACAGGAGATAGGCTCCTGCCCCTATGGGCCTCATGGCTACAGAAACAGGAGATAGGCTCCTGCCCCTATGGGCCTCATGGCTACAGAAACAGGAGATAGGCTCCTGCCCCTATGGGCCTCATGGCTACAGAAACAGGAGATAGGCTCCTGCCCCTATAGGCCTCATGGCTACAGAAACAGGAGATAGGCTCCTGCCCCTATGGGCCTCATGGCTACAGAAACAGGAGATAGGCTCCTGCCCCTATGGGCCTCATGGCTACAGAAACAGGAGATAGGCTCCTGCCCCTATGGGCCTCATGGCTACAGAAACAGGAGATAGGCTCCTGCCCCTATGGGCCTCATGGCTACAGGAGATAGGCTCCTGCCCCTATGGGCCTCATGGCTACAGAAACAGGAGATAGGCTCCTGCCCCTATGGGCCTCATGGCTACAGAAACAGGAGATAGGCTCCTGCCCCTATGGGCCTCATGGCTACAGAAACAGGAGATAGGCTCCTGCCCCTATGGGCCTCATGGCTACAGAAACAGGAGATAGGCTCCTGCCCCTATGGGCCTCATGGCTCGGCAAGGCTACTTACTTACTTTACTTGTTTGTGTTTGTAGTTCTGGGGACAATCCGCAGTGCGGTGGGCAGCGCCCAGCTTCTCATTATCTCTGTTTGTGTTTGTAGTTCTGGGGACAATCCGCAGTGCGGTGGGCAGCGCCCAGCTTCTCATGGCACAGAAGTTCCAGCAATTCAGAGGCCTCTGTGACGAGAACCTGGTGAGTATCTGCTATAACTCCTTAAATATTAACTCCATAACTATCTGATACAACTCCCACCTTTAAATATGAACTCCATAACTATCTGATACAACTCCCACCTTTAAATATGAACTCCATAACTATCTGATACAACTCCCACCTTTTAAATATGAACTCCATAACTATCTGATACAACTCCCACCTTTAAATATGAACTCCATAACTATCTGATACAACACCCACCTTTAAATATGAACTCCATAACTATCTGATACAACTCCCACCTTTAAATATGAACTCCATAACTATCTGATACAACTCCCACCTTTAAATATGAACTACATAACTATCTGATACAACTCCCACCTTTAAATATTAACTCCATAACTATCCGATACAACTCCCACCTTTAAATATGAACTCCATAACTATCTGATACAACTCCCACCTTTAAATATGAACTCCATAACTATCTGATACAACTCCCACCTTTTAAATATTAACTCCATAACTATCTGATACAACTCCCACCTTTAAATATGAACTCCATAACTATCTGATACAACTCCCACCTTTAAATATGAACTCCATAACTATCTGATACAACTCCCACCTTTAAATATGAACTCCATAACTATCTGATACAACTCCCACCTTTAACTGTGACCACACTTCATAACCTTCTGATATAACTCCATAGCTTTCTCACATACTGTAAGTCCATAACTATCTGATAACTCCTCATACTCCTCATGTATTGTTGTAATATCTATATGCCAACATAAAGGACACATCAACGTTTCTCATAATGAACATGATGTAACTTGTTTTTCCTGTGTGACGTCTTAATAAAATGGACTAATAAAAATCCTCTTGTTTAGGATCTGGAGTCCAACCCGCGCCCCACGGCCCAGGACCTGGCCGGGTTCTGGGACCTCCTGCAGCTCACTATAGAAGACATCAGCCTGAAGTTTGATGAGCTCTACCAACTGAAAGCCAACAACTGGCAGCTTCCTGACAAACCACAGAAGAAGGTAGTGGAACCTTCCCACGGCACACACTTTAGTTTACGTACTTTATTGAGTCTCATTCTGGAATTAAGCAATATTACACGAGAGGGTGTGGTTTAACGTGATTATTGCCACGACAGTGATGCGGTAAGGAACGAGACGAAGTCGAGTTCCGCAAGCATCACTGAAGTGGCAATAATCACGTTAAACCACACCCTCAATATTGCAAACAGTTACCCTTAAAAATAAGAAAATCGCTGAAAGAATATATATTCTTAATGACAGATGTAGTCACTACGACCACAAATGTCCCAAGAAACTAGCTAGCCTATAGCCACCGAGTTTGCTAGCGCTCTGGGAGAACAGAGCAGCTGAATTCTTTGTTTTCATTAGGTGGTGAATGGTGCTGGTTTGATCCACGTTTCAACCAATCAGATTGCTTCCTCGAAACGACCTCGATCTTAGTTTGAGACTTTAGACACAGATGATTGGTTTCTCACATTCCCTCATAGAGCTGTTTTGCACTGAACTGTGTCCTTAACACAAAGGAGCTGGCAGCGTGAAATCTGCCTCATTATGTCTGTTCTGTAGTGTGTCAGACATCTTGTGTTCATGCATGCAGCCCCTCCGTCTCAAGTCTGGGAAACGTCCACGCTAGTGTGAATACTGTGAAATGGACTATAGATTGTGTTGATTCACTGTTGATTCATAATAATTGTAGTGTACCCTTGATTTGTACAGGTCTTTTCACGACAGAGTCTTGTTCAGGGTACAGCAGTACAAAAGATTTAGAAAACATTGTGAGGGAAAACAGTTCCCAACTACATTCAAAATGACCCGGTGTTATTTATTTATTTTCTCCTTTTAGGTTTAGGTTTATTTATTTAGCACGTAGTACAAAACATAGACAATAACATAATCAAAGAACAAAAATACAATGCAAGGAAGGGAAGAATCCAGCTGGCTGTTTTGGAATCCTTTCCTGTATGGAAGAGGTCATTGGTTTAAACAGATTAAAAGTTCATAAAGAACGATCAAAGTCTACAAATTGGCAAAGGGGGGCAGCTGTGCAAAAACACAGACTGCACAAATAACGGAAATAAACAATACAACAACAAACAACACAAAAGAAAATACAACGCATCAAAGTAAAACATGTAATCTACAGAGAGGAAGAAATAAGATATTTCTTTAGATGTTTTTTTTAATATTGGCAAGGATAATGAGGATTTAAGTGAAGCATCTCCTCCTTCTCCTCCTTCCTCTCAGGAGGAGAAGAAGACGCTCCCGTCGTCCGTGCCAAAGAAGTCGGGGCGTCCCAAGCTGTCGGCGGGCGGGGCCAAGGAGCGCAGCAGCGTGGACTCCACGGCGGCCGACAAGCAGCGCCAGGAGGCCCGCAAGCGTCTGATGGCGGCCAAACGCGCCGCCTCGGTGCGACAGAACTCTGCCACGGAGAGCGCCGACAGCATCGAGATCTACGTCCCCGAGGCCCAGACCCGCCTCTGAGACGAGGAGGACACGCCCCTAACTCCTCCTCCTAAACCCTTTAGCCACTCCTCCTCGCCCCCCTCCCTCCTCTCTCGTACTCACTCCAAACCTTGCGTGACCAGAAACACAACAATAAAACACAAAAGGGGGGTGGGATTGGGGGGCTAGTCTCCATGGCT
The DNA here is from genome assembly GCF_964188405.1 of Protomyctophum parallelum. Taxonomy (NCBI): domain Eukaryota; kingdom Metazoa; phylum Chordata; class Actinopteri; order Myctophiformes; family Myctophidae; genus Protomyctophum; species Protomyctophum parallelum. The sequence continues at coordinate 49,579,277 of NC_139705.1, read as the reverse complement.
TGGACCCCCATGGCGGGGGGTTGGCCCCAAGCAGACGGGACATGGGTGGGGGGACATAATGGGAGGGAGGGGGGCAGAGACAGACGGTGTTCGGGACAATGCACCCCCCCCCTGTTCTCACCCCTACCACGGAACAGAAAGAAACCCCACAAAATAAAGGCCCTTGACAGACAGATGTTTAATACTATTGTTATTACTATTGACACAGTTATTATTATATTATTATTGTTATTATCTCCCCCTAAATATATCAAGAGTAACACTGTCTTAAATGTGCGAGTGTCTTGGACTTAAAGACACGAAGAAAATCCATGTCCCCTTTCTTCCTACCTTCCTTCCTTCCTTTGTCCTAACTCTTACAGGCCTACCGCCTCGGACCGCCTGGTTCACGAGCTGAGCTACCACACACACACACACACACACACAGACACACACACTCAGGACCCACGTTGCAGGTGAACTCGATGTCCACAGAGTCTTCCTGTTTGTATTTCGCTTGATTTATTTATACGTTGTCGTATGAGGGGAGAGTCACAGCATCAGAAATGCCAGATCTACAAGCTCACTACTATAGCGGCCGCAACAGTTTAATCAAACAAATTATTAGTTTATTATAAACAATTCGATTGTGTTAGTTTTCTTTAAGCTGATTCATGGATGTATACAAAAAATGACAAGACATTATCCCCCTATTATTGAGGAAAAATAATCTTAAGTACATGAAACGATTGCGGTCCAAAATGGCGAGCTTATAGATCTGTTTTTGGCGTTGCGACATGCCATCGTGCAACAGTCTTAAGTCAAGCGATAGGCTGCCAGTCATCGGGTAGGGGCGTGGCCTGTGCAAAGCTTTACGGAACTGTTTCCGGGACCCCCCATAATGAGTCTGTAACTCCTGAGCATACAAATGAAACCATTTATTGAGCATACAATTAATGAAGGTCCATTTTTGTTCCATTTGTACGCTCTCAGTTCCGGTGGGGTCCTTGAAATGTAAAAGTTTGAGAACGGTGTACGAAACATGAGATGGTGTTGATGGTTGACGACGCACTCTGGGGGTTTTCAAATCCAGAGGAACCGGCAGTAGCATAAATATAAATAAATAATCACAATCCTCTGGTAATTTAGCATCTTTCATCTTCCCAAGTGGATCATCTTAATTAGGAATACTAAAAAAACGGTCGGTGTTCAAAGTACCACGGTAGTTTTCTTTTTATCCTTTTCATTATAGACCCAAGTAACTTGTACTGTCATGATAATACTATAAAGCACTCGATGCAATCATAAAAAAAAAAGAAAAAGAATGAAAAAAATAAATCCACAATCCATTCTTTTCACAAACACACTACGCTGTTTGTTCCGCGGAAGACCACTTGACCCGTGGTCTTATATTTGCTTATTTTTCTAGTGGGGGGTTGTTGTGAGAGAGGTTGGGGTTGTTGTGAGAGAGGTTGGGGTTGTTGTGAGAGAGGTTGGGGTTGTTGTGAGAGAGGTTGGGGTAGTCAAGGAGGAATATATGATTTTTTTGTTTTTGCTCATTTTGACTCGACGCTCCTGTACTTTTCCATTCACCTCGCCTCCCCCAGGTTTATCCCACTTCTATTTGATTTGAAGCATTCTTGTCTAAAATGGTTCTTTTCCACTACGAAGGGTTACTCGGACCACTTCCAGATCCTAATCCTGGACTGAACATCATTATCACTTCTGTGTATCACTTCTGTGTTCTGGGTTTGCAGCACTCCTGAAGCAGGAATCACCAAAATTAGGTTCCGAGAACCTTTACTCTGAAACCCAATTTCGTAAGCGTATCGTATGGACATATATTTTTTACGGCACAGTTCACTTATGTTCTTAGTAGTGGAAAATGACCATAACGTTTTTCACTGCATCCGTTGTAATGCAGGGGACCAAAACGTTCACACTCTTTTTAAAGCATTCCCACACAACAACACAACTGTGTTAGTATACGTGTAATTGGGGTTGGGAGGGAGGAGGAGGGTGTTACTGGCATTGGCAATAGAATTAGCAATAATAAATGAATAAGAAACTAGAATTCAAAGTCAACTGGGGAGACGTGATTTAAGACGCCGAGTGTTCAATTGACTTGAACTAAATTGCCAGTTTCAACGGAAACGGATGTCGTAGACGACGATACAATGGCTTCTGCAGGACTTCCTACTGTATAAGGCTGCTTAATTTTTATTTACTTGGTTCCTTTTGATATGTTTTGTTTTATGGGGGGTGGGGTGTAATTCTCAGGGTGAGCGCTCAAAGCCAACTGTCCAAAACCATCCACTATTTATTATTTAACCACTAGTTTTTTTTTTTGGACAAATGTCTTGACCTCAACAGCTACGGTTTTTACATGATTCTTGTTGACAAAAACTAAGTACCCTTATGGTTGAGGAAGAGGCTGTGGCTAAGTTAAAGGGGAACTTTTAGATCATTCGGACCACAAATGAAGAGTTGGATATGAGTGGCCATTTTTTGGTCCCTGCTTGCACCCTTTGGAACGTGTCCAGCGTGTCCAGAGAAGCCAACAAGGACCAACTCCAATCCGTTTTGACCCATTCTGACCGGGCACCCATTTTGGTGTTGGCATCATGTCATGCTTTAGCTTTTAAAAATAGCAGATCTACAAGCTCATAGCGCGCCACTGAGTGGCGCGCTACGAGCTTGTAGGTCTGCTATTTTTGAAAAATCAAAGAACGACTGACATTTTTTAGAATCTGATCTCAGGTCAGAATGGGTTAATCAGACCAGTGTGTGTGTGTCCAGTGGAAACCTCGTATGAATCTGATCTCAGGTCAGAATGGGTTTTAACACCCACTGTTTGTGGTCCAAGTTATCTAAAACAAAACATAGGGCCCTGATTTAAAGAAACAAAACGACGACAAAATTACCCTTTCAAGGAGGAGTTCACACAGAAAACTTATTTCACATCAATTACACACCCCATGAAGCCTTCAATTCATGGATGCTTTTTAGTTTTTCTTGCTTTCCTTAAGCTAATAATTTGATGACTGGCGGAGGAGTCTCCTACTGACCGATGATGACCCCGGTTATCAAATGATTGGCTTAGGAAAGCGAAATGAACTAAAGAAATGTCCATGAAATCAATGTGTAATTGATTGGAACATACTGTAAAGTGCATTTTTTAGGTGAACTAGACCCTTTTAGTGCTATAGCCACTGGATCAGTGTAAGCTTCAGACCGTCTTTAAAGTGGTTGAACTCTGCTCCCTGTTGTCCGCAGAAGCACATTGTCCATGGTGGGATGAAAGGACCACGGTACATTTTCACTGATGTTAGATTTTTAGTGTTCGTACGTTTAAAAAAAAAAAAGAAGAAAAAAAATCTGTGAGTTTGGACTTTGGAACTCATGGTGCTGCATATGACTGGCTATCGTGCCTAAACAAATGGGGTTTATAATTTATTGGATCACGACCATTGCCATGGCACTGACCAAAGGTTTTATTTTTTTAACTCAACCCATAAACACACCAGCTGCATGTGTTCTTCTCACTTTGGGTAGCATTTATATAGTGTCGTTTTAGGAAGCAGAGAGAGAGATTACACTTAGTTTTTAGCCCCCCCCACCCCCTATAGAACTTACATAGATGTGAGCATTACAGTATGTTGGTGTGTGTTTTTAGATATAAAAAAAATAAAAGTTGAAACCATCTTCGCCCATATCTTTTCATATCTGAATATGAGAATTGGGGGGGGGGGGGGGGGGGGGGGGGGGGGGGGGGTGGTTGGACTGGACATCCACCACTCTGTTTTTTTTAAATCAAAACGTAGGTGAATTAGAACTGGGAATAATGCTGTCTGACATAGAGCTGGGTTGTTGATTTTTTTTTGTATTAGTTTTTATTTGTACCACATCCTATACAATGGACACATTGTACATTTCATTGTCCAAAGAGAACATTCATTAAACATCCCCTTTGCTATATATGTTCTGGTCATCAATGTTTTATATTGCACTCATTGCTACTATATTTGTTAATGTTAACAAATATAGAGAAGTGAATTGGAAACATTAATCGTTATGAATGAATCATCATTAGACTCATTGGATGTTAATGTGTGATATACTGATGCATGGCCCATTTTACAAACCATATGTGTCTTATTTGTTACCTTATTCATGATTGTTGCTGAAATCTGATTCCTTTCCACACAAGTTGAACATCTCAATATCACCCCCAGACATAACCACACTTATGATGTTTTTGTTTGGGAGAAATCCATATACATGATGGTATAATTATGTATACACGTGCTTATCTGTCAAAAGGAGAGAAATGCAGAAAAGCTCCAGATCTTATTTTAGTAGAAAACCAGAAGTGGGACTCAGACATCAATGCCACTAGTTCTGTTTTACATTGAAACTATACCATAGGGTCTCAATAGCATTGTGGCATGTATAAAGGCCTATTCATACTCTTTAGGACTGATAAGGTGACCACAGAGCTACTCACTGCTCACCCCAAACGCATCTCTCTTTACTAATCACCAGTATGAATAGTATGTATGAATAGGCCTCAAGAACTGCTCCAAAAATAAACCCAAATGTAGGATGAAGTGATGCTGAAAAAGTGCAAATTCAAATGAGTCGCATACCTGATAGAATCGCCATGTTGTCCAAAGATAAACTATTTACATGTTTTCGGGCGACAGTCCTCCACCCACTTTTCTACTATGGCTTCTTCGCCTGCTATCGCCATGCAGTCCCATAGACAAATAACGCACTTATGGAAGATATGCCAGGCTGTCGCCCGCTGTAAAAATGCTATTCCTGTGTGTGTATAGACTATATATTATGCTTATGCAACATATTTATGGATTATGGTAAGATGGACCGAAATGTACTACATCTAAGAAGACTAACATCGGTATAGGCTAAATGTTTTAAAGACAGAGTGACCTGATGATCATGTTTAAGGAGGGCAAACAATCACGGCATTCCATCTTTAACCCATTCTGACCTGAGATCAGATTCATACGAGGTTTTCCACTGGACACACACTGGTCTGATTAAACCCATTCTGACCTGAGATCAGATTTTTAAAATGTCAGTCGTTCTTCGATTTTTCAAAAATAGCAGACCTACAAGCTCGTATCGCGCCACTCGGTGGCGCGATATGAGCTTGTAGATCTGCTATTTTTCAATAGATGAAGCATAACATGATGCCAACATGATGACACCAAAATGGGTTCCCGTTCAGAATGGGTTGAGTTTCATGTGATTTTGCATTTTGAGAGGCCTCAGACATCAACGACTGTGAATAGATCCACATATATCTCTGTAACAGAAAAAGATATATTTAAAATGGAAAAAGGCGTTATGTAAATCTATCCCTATAAACCCCAGGGGTGTCTTTTGGAGATTGCAATTGCCACGTCGTCCCCTAGAGTTCACGTTTCACCTCAACTCAGTTATTTTATGCATATTTTCTCTTTCCACCTCTTTGACCATGTTTTGCAGGTTACTCTGGTTTTTACATCAGTGCTGGGTGCTTCTCGACTCATGTACATATGACGTGACACACACACACACACACACACACACACACACACAGTCACACACACACGCACACACACACACAACCATACATTCATTCATCACATTGAACCTGGAGTCTCTATTTTGGGAAAAGGTGAACCGTTTTCTCAAAATGTTTAATTCGTAAATCAACACTAGGATTTTTGTGTATTTATTTATGAATGAAACATTTTGAAAAAATGTACTATACTGGTATTTGGCGTACTACAGTAAATACAGCAGATCTGCAAGCTCACAATGGGTTTCAACCATATCATCTCATAATATTGGTCGTCACTAATGCTCCTTGTGATGTAGCACAATGTCCGTCTGCTCACTGTGTCTCAGTGACATTGATGGAGATTCCAAGCTAAAATAAACTACAGCCTTTAGCATGCTGAACTAGAAACCATGTTGTTCAATCCATCAATACATTTCTGTCCACAACCCTCCTCACAGTGAGAAGACAGTAATGCTGCCATCTTATAATGAGCATTAGTGAGAACTATTAGGAAGATTTTCTATAGGAAGATTTTTTTCCCCCTGAAATTACACCTCTGCCTAACCCCCAACCACAATTCCAATACCAACCTGAAAATGAGGGAATAAATACAAATTGAAATACAAGAAATTATTCTATCTTGTATTATGTATAGTGTCTGACAAAGGATGGAAATTATTTTCCATATAATTTCAAAGCTGGATCCCTTTATTTCCCCAACATAGGTCTATATACAGTATACCACTTGGATGAGTTAAGACAATTAAACCCTATTTTCAAAAGAATTTGGACACACACAGCCGATATCGGCGTTGTGAGCTTGTAGATCTGTTATTTTCTGGAAATGGTGGAAGGTTTTTTTTATGGTTGTGAGATCATGAGCTGATCAGGGATCTTCATAACAGCTTGTTTACCATGAGGTCTGAATAGTTTACCAGGTCTTCCGCTGTTACAAAAAAAGGGCTACACAAACGGAACAAACTTTGACTTAGAAGGTGGTAATAAAGCCTAGAATATACGTCACCGCATGGCGCTGTGGCTCGACAGAGAAACCCTTAATTTCCTCACGTCTATAAATTATTTTATTGGTGTTGTATATTAGTGACATGGGAAGATTATCCCACATATATTTATTTTTTAATTTTATTTCCCTATAGATCTTAAAGAATGGGAGTATTATGGATCTAATTGAGAAGATATAGCAGTTGTTATAAATTAGTTTTTTTGTAAAAAAAAGAAAAAAAAAGAAAGAAAAGAAAGAATATATGGAAGGTGGCTTATATTTATGGATGGACCTTGTATCAGAAAAAAATGACATCATTCTAGATGATCTTTTAAACTGGCTGGGTGTTGTTTTACAAAGCAAGCACACTGAATGAAAGGTGGGGCGTTGTTTAATGTTCTGGTGTATTAGGTATAGCGACACTGTGAGGATTCTTTCTTTTCAGATAATAAAGAATTGTGATTGCAATGCAATTTGTGGGACATAATTTTACATGTAATTCATGCACATTTTGATTTAGTTTTAGTCAGTCTTTCTGTACTGTCCACCTCTGCAGGTTTCTAACCCAGGTCGCAGCTTTTAGTTAGTTTTAACATATTAGAAATAATTATTGTTTTTAACATAAATTGCATTCTGAATAATTAATCCAGATTCAGATTGATCTGAAATACGTTGAGCTCTCATGATGCCTCTGTTTTCATTCCAATAATTGTGCATTACATTTTGTTTGACTCAATTCCTACAGATAAATATTTGTGAAAATAGTTGATCTACAAAACCTCATAACGCGCTTTAGATGCTTGCCGATGCTTGTATGAAAGCTCCCATAGACAGCAACATAATGCTGCAGGACATAATGATAGCTTCCTGGTATTATCTCCATAACCCGTTGTGTAAAATGTGACATTTGTGCATGATTTACATTACAATACAATACATTCCTCACAAAGTGTTAAAAAGTAGGCCCACCTTCATCTTACCACACGATGGCGCTATTTGACCACACCTGGCTGGGATAACCCATCGTCAAAAAAAGGAAAAACAGCGCCCTCTGATGCGAGGTAGTCAGGCAGCCGACAGGCTTTGGTATGTCTTTTGTATTGGCCTAAAATATTGTATATTATCGGGTCAGGATACCTTAAAACCAGCGCAGGATAAAGTCTATTAGGCTACTATAAGTGAATGAACAAAATAATTAGCAGAATAAATAGGCAGTCTGGAACACGACACAATGGGAGGCTGATTATAATGCTCCAGTCTCACAATTGCTATTATAAATAAATTAAAACACACAATATGAGAATATATAATTTATATAATTGTGATTTTATTTATTTATTTCATTGTAGATTGTATTTATTTCACTGTGATATTTATTATTACATTTTTGGAGGGGGAAAAAAAAAGAAAAACGTACACAATAATAACACACCAACGTGATCTTGTATTTTATTTCCATAGATAATAATTTACATTTTCAGATCAAAGTATCAAACCCCCTCCCTCCTGTACGCGTTTGCATGGCAACCCACGCTGACCAATCACAGTGCGACAGAACCTCCCGGGTTATGGGATCGTAGACAAGACCTCTCTATGGACAAGACGCCGGGAGGAGGGAGGAGCTTAAAGGAAGGGCGAGAAAGAAATAGCCGATCTACAAGCTCACAACGCGTCGCAGCGCGACGCGTTGTGAGCTTGTAGATCGGCTATTTCTCGGTTTTGCGCGACCCACCGTCCGGCACGCAGCTAAAGTCTAGAATGTTTTTTTTTTTTTTTGGGTGGTGTGATGACGAAGAAGATGATGATGGTTTGTGACAAATAGGAACTCCAGCAGTGCAAAGAGACACTAGTCTCATTCAGAACACATTATTCCACCACCCTAAACATATACTGGTGAGTTAAACGTTATATTTGGCGTTTTATTTGTGTTGTTTTTAGCTGTCAAGCATTTCCTTTAATACATCTCTGCTCAGCCTGCCACCTTGCTCGCATATTTATTGTCCATGTGTTCTATTTTTAACAACATTAGTGGTTTATTATAGATTAAAATGGCTAAAACAAGGATATCGGATTCTTTGCTAATGTATAATAAAAAGAGCCATACATTAACATTATGCACATAATAATGCATTGGTGGTTTTAGTTGTGCTTGCCGAAAATAGCAGTTATATCTGGCTTGTTGTGATGCCTTGTTGTGAGCTTGTAGATCTGATCTGCTATTGTAGGGGTTGAGAACCAATGGTGTATATTAGGCTGTGGGCTGTCTATGGATGTGAGGTTCAGCTATGGGGCTTCTGTAGCGATTATAGCGATCTCTCCCGAGTCCAAACTCTTTAGTAAACATAAACAAGGATGTACGCAATTTGATCCAAATCAGGAGGAGAGTGAACTCAACTCACAGTCTCACACAGACAGGATACAGGATAAAACAACCGAACTTGGATGTGATGAGTCTGTCTGACACGAAGAAACGACATGAAAATGCATCTGTTTAGCTGGAGGGATGGAGAGATGTGAGACCCTTATAGTAATGAACACAAACTCCATAGCAAAAAATCATTTCCGTCTCTACTGTATATAGCCACATGGTGCAGCGTGGTGGTGTTTACACTTTGTCCTGATCATGTTTCGGATTAATTGAAAATGGTGGACCCTATTGTAAACATAAGTGTAACACTTTATGGTGTCGTTAACAGTTTTTGTATTGAGTCGTGCTTGAAATGTACTAGGCTACCTATTCTGCAAATACTGTTAATAATAAATACGTCAATCAATCCTCTCATTGTATTTTGGTGTTTTCACTGTTTTGTTTTGGTTGTACGGTACAACCAAAACAACACAGTGAAAACACCAACATTTGATAGACAGGGAGGGATGTTTTTGGTACAACTTGTACCAAAAACATCCCTCCCTGTCTATCAAATCAACCAGTGAAAACACAAATAGTGTGTTACCAACACCACACTACTCCAGTAAATTATTGTCAACTTAAAATATATATTTATTGTTTTGTAACACAGGTTAAAGTTACATGCAGTAGGCTACTGTACTATGCCTTTAACACTGACGAAGTTACTGTGTATTGTAGCAAAACCACAAATGACGTGTTACGTTATTGAATTACAAATATTATGTAATAAGTAATATGATGTTCGACATTACACATCACATTTTACACAGCCGGTTATGGAGATGTCCTGCAGCTTCAAGCAACATTACGTTGCTGTCGTTTGGGAGCTCGTAGATGTGCTAGTATTTCCTCTAGTTGTAACAACAACAAACACCAGGCTTAGGTGGTTAATCCAGATGAACAGGTGTTTGCTCGAGAGGGGACGCAACCACCACGTGGCCACAGCTCTCTGGTCTGTGGAATTTAACATAAGAACACTGTTTACCTATAATGTGCTGTTTCCACTGTTGCTACACCTAAAATAAGACATTCATATACATTTTTACCTGTCATTATATATAATGGGCGGGCGGCTGTGGCTCAAGAGGTAGAGCAGGTCGTCCAATGATCCGTTCGAATACCGGCTCCTCCTCCTGTCTACATGTCGTGTGTCCTTGGGCAAAGACACTGAACCCTGAATTGCTCCCGATGTGCTGGTTGGTACCATCGGTGTGTGAATGGGTGAATGTAATGCACAATCTATAAGCGCCTTGGATAAAGGCGCTATATAAATGCACCATTTATTATTTATTTTTGGGGCAAGTAGAACATACCTCTCAGAGAGAGAGTTTCTGACCTAACTGACCGTCTCCTGGTTCCTCTGCAGCAGTGTGTGTGTGTTACAGGAGAGGAGGTGACCAGTGGTTCTGTGTGTGTGTGTGTCACAGGAGAGGAGGTGACCAGTGGTTCCAACATGGCTGCCATCCAGCAGCAGCAGCCCAAAAGCACCGTCCTCGAAAACGGCTCCGAAGGCAAGAGAACCGAACCCCAGAGAACCGAACCCCAGAGAAGCGAACCCCAGAGAACCGAACCCCAGAGAACCGAACCCCAGAGAACCGAACCCCAGAGAAGCGAACCCCAGAGAACCGAACCCCAGAGAACCGAACCCCAGAGAACCGAACCCCGGACCAACGAGAAGAAATGCTGTAAGTCTGTTGTTCGTATAGAGGGTATGTGCGTGACATCATCATACCTGGACATCATCGTCCCACTGAGTGGCAAAAAAACTACTTCCTGGCCTTTCTGACAGCCCATTCATCCACACAGAAAAGTCCTGTCTGATTTAAACTCGCCAACATTGCAGCTGTACGGAAAGCTTGAATTATCCTCTTTCTATCTGCAAAGTTTTTGTTTCATGAAAATCCACCATAGAAACGTTATGAGCTTCTTTCTGTCAAGAAATGCCCTGCATTTGATTATTTTTCTAAGATAATTTAGAAACGGGTGGTACGCAGGACGGTTGGAGCGCTTCCAAACTCCAACACTCATCATGCTGCTCAATGTTTTCACACTCAGTCTAGATGAGGGGGGCGTGTCCTGATGGGGAAATCATGCATGTGCATACTCTCTATTTGTGTGTGTGTGTGTGTGTGTGTGTGCGTGTGTGCGTGTGTGTGCTCCGTTCAAGGTGAAATGTTAACACATCATCTGGGATAATGTCTTTGTTACTTATTGAACCTCCAGACCGCATCGTAACACATTGGCAGTTCAAAGATTCTGATTAATTTCTTCTTCTGATATTGTTTTCGGAAATCACAATCCCTTTATTGGCACTGTATGCAAGCATTCAAACACTGTTCACTGCATAGAAACACAAGACACAACACGCAATTAAAATAATATAAAAAGCGATATATAGTCCATATATATATATAAAGTCCATTATAGTAAGTACATTTTATTTATAAAGCACCTTTCGAAACAAAGTTACAAGGTGCTGAACAGTTAACAGTATAAACAATAGAAGCAAAAACAAGGAAACAAGGAACAAAAAAACAAGGAACATATCACACAGTTGTGACAATAATATAATAATACAGTGGTGCAGTGAGCAGAACTAAAACAAATACAGCAGAACAAAAACATAGGGCTATAAAATGAATTGGGTCAAAGGTACACGGGAGAAATATTTACCAAATAAGTGAGTTTCTTTAGGAGACTCTTAAAACCGTCAACTGACTCAGCATTTTTCCAACGCCAGGGACAAGGCATTCCATAGGGTGGGAGCTACCACAGCGAATGCCCGGTCACCCTTTGTTTTCTGCTTGGTCGCGGGTATTTCTAGAAGACCTTTGTTGGAGGAGAGGTCTAGCATTCGTCTTAGGAGGCATATACTACTATCATATCACTTTAAAGTCCATAAATGAAGTGTCATGTACATAATACACTGTATGTAATTCATCAAGGTAGAGGTACAGGATGTTAACTAAAGTGCAAGGTGCAGGCAGCATAATTTATGCTGGATGGATTTAGAAAGAAGCTATTGCTGAATCTAGTTATGCGTGTTCTGACTGACGTACAGCGGTGCATGTCTCAAAGAAGTGGAGGCCATGGGTGTGTGTTGATTAGCCCATTTTGGGGCGGGAACCCCTTTTGGTGTTAGCATTATGTTATGCTTTAGCTATTGAAAAATAGCAGATCTACAAGCTCATAGCGCGCCACCGAGTGGCGCGCTACGAGCTTGTAGGTCTGCTATTTTTGAAAAATCGAAAGAACGACTGACATAGAAACATAGCTTTTTCAGAAAAAGAAAACATTTTTAGAATCTGATCTCAGGTCAAAATGGGTTAGTGGCCCGGCTGAGATTACGTGAGGTGGCAACGTTCTCCAGGGATGGTGCTATAGGCAAGCTGGGGATATTTTGCTGTTTTTACCACGCTTTCTTGTCTGCAGCAGTTTGAATTGCAGTTTTAATCTCTCTCTCTCTCTCTCCTTTTTATCGCTAGTATTCTGTACCCTCCTGTTGGTTTTGAAGGTTAAAGAAACAGATTCTGATCATCAGCATGTGGGAAGGTCACCTTTGATGCCACATGACACAACGAGGCGTGCCTTCTCTTCCCATAGCAGACATCATGGGTGTCTTTGACTCTTTTTTTAAAGGCTAATGTCTCATAATATAATCTAGGTTTAACATTAACCCAACAGTTACTCTCTGAATAATCTTTAATCTACTGTATGTGAATTGGATTAGTTATTATCCTGTACTGTACCAGTGGTTCTAAAACATGCCAAGGACCCCCACATTGACTTGACCAAGGAGAGACCCCCATAAAATAATATGAGATTTTGTCATTAAACATAACTTTTTAACATAGTTCTATTCTAAGACCGAGTGAGGTGGAAACATGTTGGTTTACCTCTTTTTAACCCATTTTGGGCGGGAACCCCTTTTGGTGTTAGCATTATGTTATGATTTAGCTATTGAAAAATATCAGATCTACAAGCTCATAGCGCGCCACCGAGTGGCGCGCTATGAGCTTGTAGATCTGCTATTTTTGAAAAATCGAAGAACGACTGACGACATAGAAACATAGCTTTTTCAGAAAACTGTCAGGATGTAGAATACATTTTTAGAATCTGATCTCAGGTCAGAATGGGGTAACTATGAGTGCACGCCTGCACGGTCTCCTTTGTTATGTGATGTTTTATCCCGTCTGATCCAGGAGCACCTCTTACTATTTTAACTTTATTGACTTGTGCGTCTCCGTTGAGCAACCTTGTGGTCTCTGTGCAGACGACAAGGTATATTTTTACATACAGTATCTGTCCCTCTCAGCCTCAGCAGCGCCCCATCGTGGTACAGTACATACATTTGTCTTCAGAAATAGCAGATCCTCCTCCGCGTCATCAGTGCCCATACCCGAGGCGGGGTTGGCCAAAGGGCCTTTCTGTGTGGAGTTTGCATGTTCTCCCCGTGTCCCCTAGGGTAGGTACCCTCACATGTTCTCCCCGTGTCCCCTAGGGTAGGTACCCTCACATGTTCTCCCCGTGTCCCCTAGGGTAGGTACCCTCACATGTTCTCCCCATGTCCCCTAGGGTAGGTACCCTCACATGTTCTCCCCGTGTCCCCTAGGGTAGGTACCCTCACATGTTCTCCCCGTGTCCCCTAGGGTAGGTACCCTCACATGTTCTCCCCGTGTCCCCTAGGGTAGGTACCCTCACATGTTCTCCCCGTGTCCCCTAGGGTAGGTACCCTCACATGTTCTCCCCGTGTCCCCTAGGGTAGGTACCCTCACATGTTCTCCCCGTGTCCCCTAGGGTAGGTACCCTCACATGTTCTCCCCGTGTCCCCTAGGGTAGGTACCCTCACATGTTCTCCCTGTGTCCCCTAGGGTAGGTACCCTCACATGTTCTCCCCGTGTCCCCTAGGGTAGGTACCCTCACATGTTCTCCCCGTGTCCCCTAGGGTAGGTACCCTCACATGTTCTCCCCGTGTCCCCTAGGGTAGGTACCCTCACATGTTCTCCCCGTGTCCCCTAGGGTAGGTAACCTCACATGTCCTCCCCGTGTCCCCTAGGGTAGGTACCCTCACATGTTCTCCCCGTGTCCCCTAGGGTAGGTACCCTCACATGTTCTCCCCGTGTCCCCTAGGGTAGGTACCCTCACATGTTCTCCCCGTGTCCCCTAGGGTAGGTACCCTCACATGTTCTCCCCGTGTCCCCTAGGGTAGGTACCCTCACATGTTCTCCCCGTGTCCCCTAGGGTAGGTACCCTCACATGTTCTCCCCGTGTCCCCTAGGGTAGGTACCCTCACATGTTCTCCCCGTGTCCCCTAGGGTAGGTACCCTCACATGTTCTCCCCGTGTCCCCTAGGGTAGGTACCCTCACATGTTCTCCCCGTGTCCCCTAGGGTAGGTACCCTCACATGTTCTCCCCGTGTCCCCTAGGGTAGGTACCCTCACATGTTCTCCCCGTGTCCCCTAGGGTAGGTACCCTCACATGTTCTCCCCGTGTCCCCTAGGGTAGGTACCCTCACATGTTCTCCCCGTGTCCCCTAGGGTAGGTACCCTCACATGTTCTCCCCGTGTCCCCTAGGGTAGGTAACCTCACATGTCCTCCCCGTGTCCCCTAGGGTAGGTACCCTCACATGTTCTCCCCGTGTCCCCTAGGGTAGGTACCCTCACATGTTCTCCCCGTGTCCCCTAGGGTAGGTACCCTCACATGTTCTCCCCGTGTCCCCTAGGGTAGGTACCCTCACATGTTCTCCCCGTGTCCCCTAGGGTAGGTACCCTCACATGTTCTCCCCGTGTCCCCTAGGGTAGGTACCCTCACATGTTCTCCCCGTGTCCCCTAGGGTAGGTACCCTCACATGTTCTCCCCGTGTCCCCTAGGGTAGGTACCCTCACATGTTCTCCCCGTGTCCCCTAGGGTAGGTACCCTCACATGTTCTCCCCGTGTCCCCTAGGGTAGGTACCCTCACATGTTCTCCCCGTGTCCCCTAGGGTAGGTAACCTCACATGTTCTCCCCGTGTCCCCTAGGGTAGGTAACCTCACAAAAACATGCAGTAATCCTGGTCTCTAAAACTACCTCCCCCTGGCCAGCCGGGGCGCCTGATGATGGAGGGGAAAGGAACTGGTCAGAATAACGCGTTCCTTCCACACGCTACGTCCGGCCGGGGAAATTCCCCCCCGTCAGGTGAAAAGAAGCAGCTTGGACTCCTCATGCATAGAAGGAGGCATGAGGTCAGTCCGCTGGCAGAGGAAGTGTAGCGCCCAGGATTACATTAGATAATTGGCATGTGTTGTCTGCTATTTTTTAATAGCTGAGAAATAAAACATGAGGGGGGGGGGGGGGGGGGGTGAAAACCTCATATGTAGCAGATCCACAAGCTCGTTTTGACCTTGCTTTTGATTGACACTGTAGTATGATCACGTACGTAGGGCATTTATTTATCAAAAATAAAACGCAGTTAAAATAGTGGGATAAGAGGTTTTTACCTGACGACAACAACGCTATAGTACAAACGGCTTCTCACCTGCTGTAGAGATGTTTTGGCCCTGGATGTGTACAGTATGTCATGTACAGTATGTAGTGTGGAATGTGAGTCAGGCCAAGGCTTGTTCAGTACTGCAGTACTGTATGTGTCGTGATGGGTCTGTTAGCATAGCTCAGGGACGGCTTCTGTGGACACTTGCACAATAGGCCTTGCAAGGCTGGCGTCACGGTAGGCTGTCACGCCTACCGGCGCCATTGTGACTGTGATGGCCTACAAGCCCTACATATTAGATCTGCATCAAGTGTATACAGTTGGTGTTTGAGTGTTTAGTGCACAGTCAGTGCTAGAGCCATTTCAGTTCGCCAAAATGGGATTTATTAAGCATACTTGAGTAGCCAATACTGTTGTGTGAAATACAACAAGTAGGCTTCTCACCATAAAGGTAATAATTAATAATCAGAAATAGATAATGGACTAACAACGTTTCACCGGCGCATTCATCTCACTGCCGCCTGAGTGTGACTCTCCCTCTCTCTCTCTCTCTCTCTCTCTCGCTCTCTCTCTCTCTCTCTCTCTCTCTCTCTCTCGCTCTCTCTCTCTCTCTCTCTCTCTCTCTCTCTCTCTCTCTCTCCCTCTCTCTCTCTCTCTCTCTCTCTCTCTCTCTCTCTCTCTCTCTATATTATGGATCTATTATTCTCTCCCTCTCTCTGTCTCTGTCTGTCTGTCCGTTGGCCATAGTAGTGACTCATCACTCAAAATGGTGCACCCACCCAATTTGCATACCAAAGGTGCGAGGTTTGCAAGCCCTATTCCACTTTCCTAAAATGGATAGTCGCTTGATTCTGGTTGACTGGCAAAATACTCTCACCTATGGGACCACATGTACCAGTTTCACCTATGGGACCACATGTACCAGTTTCACCTATGGGACCACATGTACCAGTTTCACCTATGGGACCACATGTACCAGTTTCACCTATGGGACCACATGTACCAGTTTCACCTATGGGACCACATGTACCAGTTTCACCTATGGGACCACATGTACCAGTTTCACCTATGGGACCACATGTACCAGTTTCACCTATGGGACCACATGTACCAGTTTCACCTATGGGACCACATGTACCAGTTTCACCTATGGGACCACATGTACCAGTTTCACCTATGGGACCACATGTACCAGTCTCACCTATGGGACCACATGTACCAGTCTCACCTATGGGACCACATGTACCAGTTTCACCTATGGGACCACATGTACCAGTTTCACCTATGGGACCACATGTACCAGTTTCACCTATGGGACCACATGTACCAGTCTCACCTATGGGACCACATGTACCAGTTTCACCTATGGGACCACATGTACCAGTTTCACCTATGGGACCACATGTACCAGTTTCACCTATGGGACCACATGTACCAGTTTCACCTATGGGACCACATGTACCAGTTTCACCTATGGGACCACATGTACCAGTTTCACCTCTGGGACCACATGTACCAGTTTCACCTATGGGACCACATGTACCAGTTTCACCTATGGGACCACATGTACCAGTCTCACCTATGGGACCACATGTACCAGTCTCACCTATGGGACCACATGTACCAGTCTCACCTATGGGACCACATGTACCAGTTTCACCTATGGGACCACATGTACCAGTTTCACCTATGGGACCACATGTACCAGTTTCACCTATGGGACCACATGTACCAGTTTCACCTATGGGACCACATGTACCAGTTTCACCTATGGGACCACATGTACCAGTTTCACCTATGGGACCACATGTACCAGTTTCACCTATGGGACCACATGTACCAGTTTCACCTATGGGACCACATGTACCAGTTTCACCTATGGGACCACATGTACCAGTTTCACCTATGGGACCACATGTACCAGTTTCACCTATGGGACCACATGTACCAGTTTCACCTATGGGACCACATGTACCAGTTTCACCTATGGGACCACATGTATCTCTCACCTATGGGACCACATGTACCAGTTTCACCTATGGGACCACATGTACCAGTTTCACCTATGGGACCACATGTACCAGTTTCACCTATGGGACCACATGTACCAGTTTCACCTATGGGACCACATGTACCAGTTTCACCTATGGGACCACATGTACCAGTTTCACCTATGGGACCACATGTATCTCTCACCTATGGGACCACATGTACCAGTTTCACCTATGGGACCACATGTACCAGTTTCACCTATGGGACCACATGTACCAGTTTCACCTATGGGACCACATGTACCAGTTTCACCTATGGGACCACATGTACCAGTTTCACCTATGGGACCACATGTACCAGTTTCACCTATGGGACCACATGTACCAGTTTCACCTATGGGACCACATGTACCAGTTTCACCTATGGGACCACATGTACCAGTCTCACCTATGGGACCACATGTACCAGTTTCACCTATGGGACCACATGTACCAGTTTCACCTATGGGACCACATGTACCAGTTTCACCTATGGGACCACATGTACCAGTTTCACCTATGGGACCACATGTACCAGTTTCACCTATGGGACCACATGTATCTCTCACCTATGGGACCACATGTACCAGTTTCACCTATGGGACCACATGTACCAGTTTCACCTATGGGACCACATGTACCAGTTTCACCTATGGGACCACATGTACCAGTTTCACCTATGGGACCACATGTACCAGTTTCACCTATGGGACCACATGTACCAGTTTCACCTATGGGACCACATGTATCTCTCACCTATGGGACCACATGTACCAGTTTCACCTATGGGACCACATGTACCAGTTTCACCTATGGGACCACATGTACCAGTTTCACCTATGGGACCACATGTACCAGTTTCACCTATGGGACCACATGTACCAGTTTCACCTATGGGACCACATGTACCAGTTTCACCTATGGGACCACATGTACCAGTTTCACCTATGGGACCACATGTACCAGTCTCACCTATGGGACCACATGTACCAGTTTCACCTATGGGACCACATGTACCAGTTTCACCTATGGGACCACATGTACCAGTTTCACCTATGGGACCACATGTACCAGTTTCACCTATGGGACCACATGTACCAGTTTCACCTATGGGACCACATGTACCAGTTTCACCTATGGGACCACATGTACCAGTTTCACCTATGGGACCACATGTACCAGTTTCACCTATGGGACCACATGTACCAGTTTCACCTATGGGACCACATGTACCAGTTTCACCTATGGGACCACATGTACCAGTTTCACCTATGGGACCACATGTACCAGTTTCACCTATGGGACCACATGTACCAGTTTCACCTATGGGACCACATGTACCAGTTTCACCTATGGGACCACATGTACCAGTTTCACCTATGGGACCACATGTACCAGTTTCACCTATGGGACCACATGTACCAGTTTCACCTATGGGACCACATGTACCAGTTTCACCTATGGGACCACATGTACCAGTTTCACCTATGGGACCACATGTACCAGTTTCACCTATGGGACCACATGTACCAGTTTCACCTATGGGACCACATGTACCAGTTTCACCTATGGGACCACATGTACCAGTTTCACCTATGGGACCACATGTACCAGTTTCACCTATGGGACCACATGTACCAGTTTCACTGCGTCAACATCCTGTTTACTATATTCGCCGTACCGTTCCATGACCTAAACGCTGAAGGAAGAGGAGGGCTCGTTTTCATCATGCTATATTGTCTGATTTACATGAGTAGAACAAATCATGTTCTACTCATTTTCTATTTTGTGTTTTATACATACTGTAGGTAGAAGCCCTTAGTTTGGGCTTTATTGCCTCCTCGTGGCATTTTCCTTTTTATATGGACAGGTTTTCTGTATTGTTTTTACAATTTCTAAACAAATAAATACAATAATTCATGCATGTGTGCATGTATTACTTTTTAACCCATTCTGAACGGGAACCCATTTTGGTGTCAGCATCATGTTATGCTTTAGCTATTGAAAAATAGCAGATCTACAAGCTCGTAGCGCGCCACCGAGTGGCGCGCTACGAGCTTGTAGGTCTGCTATTTTTGAAAAATTGAAGAACGACTGACATTTTTAGAATCTGATCTCAGGTCAGAATGGGTTAATCAGACCAGTGTGTGTCCAGTGGAAACCTCGTATGAATCTGATCTCAGGTCAGAATGGGTTAAATAACATCTAGGTAAGTGACGAGTTAAAATGAGTGTTAAATTACTCTACTGTATATGATGTACTCATTGCTACAGGGTGTTTGTTCAGTAACAAGGGACTCATTGTACTGGATTGTACTGTACAATTTGTACATGTACAGTATGCTTGTCCAGAAAGAGTTGGGGGAGGGATGGGGGAGTGGGTGGGAGAGGATGAGCAAGCTAACTGTAACTGTACATGTCTGTATTTCCGAGACTATTGTAGCTTGGCTAATTTAAGGCTATCTCTAAACCAGACAGCTAATCAACGTCTAGTGCTTAGTGGGACGCCATATTGATCTAATGGCTATTCAAATTAATTTATTCCAATACATGGAGTTCAGATATGCACCATGAAAGTCGTTTTTTTATTATGAGAGAGAAACGCAATGATTACGCAATGATTTCCATCACAACACAACACAAAATAAACTAAAATAATAACATTTTGTGAAAAATAAAGAAAAAACTAAACCAAAGGAGCACTTATACACCACCTTCTCAACACCATATAACTGTTCTAAAATTACTGTATACCACAGTCCCTGGTTTATTATTTTATATTTCTTTTCTTCCATACTATTTTCCATATTTCATATTCTAGTCATGAACACAAGGAGAAAGATTAACAGGCTGGTGGGGATGATTTGAGGATCATGTGATGGAAATGTCTAAATATTAACCAGCTTGCTGGAGTTTTACAAGACTTTAACCACATCTTTTCTTTGTGCCTCCTTTCATGTTTTCTTCTAATTTCTTATATAACTTTAACTAGGAAAGCCTGACTGAGATTACATTCCTATTTTGCAAGAGACAAGACAGTAGCACATTAAAACAACACTGCGTGCGTGTGCGCATGTTTTCACATAACACAATAAAAGACTAATTTAAACTTTTATCATGTTATTTGCTTCACAAATGTGTTTTTGTCCTGAGCCTTCTTAACCCCTTTTGGTGTTATTTGGTATTGAAAAACAGCAGATCTACAAGCTCATAGTGCGCCACCGAGTGGCGCACTACGAGCTTGTAGGTCTGCTATTTTTTTGAAAAATCGAAGAACGACTGACATAGAAACATAGCTTTTTCAGAAAACTGTCAGGATGTAGAAGACATTTTTAGAATCTGATCTCAGGTCAGAATGGGTTAATGTCGCAGCATAATGTCCTAATTCACAAGAAGTCTCCCGGTCCCAAATGCTGCTGCCTGCGGCCCTGTACCCAACACAATAAAAACAACCTTTTAATCGAGTGCTTTCATGTGAACTCATTTTGAACTGCTGTGCATTAATTAATAACCATGAAAAGACATCTTTGTTGAGACGGGGGCTGGCATCCCTTTACATTTGTGTGTGTGTTTGTGTTCACATGACACATGGAATGGAATGTCCTCTTGCACATGTGAGGACGCATGTTTATACTGTGTACTGTACTGTACTGTACTGTACTGTACTGTACTGTACTGTACTGTACTGTACTGTACTGTACTGTACTGTACTGTACTGTACTGTACTGTACTGTTTCTCAAAGTGGACGCCATGGCACCAATGGGTGCCTCAGAATACTTTGATAATATTACGTCTGTCTGTACATGAGCATCACAATCCTTGTAACCATCGCAACGGGGGTCTACTGTACGCGTTGTGAGCTTGTACTGTAGACTGGCTAATGTGAATTAAATTAATTGTGTGTGTGTGTGTGTGTGTGTGTGTGTGTGTGTGTGTGTGTGTGTGTGTGTGTGTGTGTGTGTGTGTGCAGCCTGGGCCTCCTACATGACTAACTCTCCTACGGTCATCGTGATGATCGGCCTGCCGGCCAGAGGGAAGACCTACATGTCCAAGAAACTCACACGCTACCTCAACTGGATAGGAGTCCCTACCAAAGGTCAGCACACACACACACACACACACATACACACACACACACACACACACACACACACACACACGCTACCTCAACTGGATAGGAGTTCCTACCAAAGGTTACCCCACACACACACACACACACACACACACACACACACACACACACACACACACACACACACACACACACACGCTACCTCAACTGGATAGGAGTCCCTACCAAAGGTCAGCACACACACACACACACACACACACACACACACACACACACGCTACCTCAACTGGATAGGAGTTCCTACCAAAGGTACACACACACACACACACACACACACGCACACACACGCACACACAGTACAGAGACACACACACACACGCACACACGCACAGTATAGAGAAACACACACACACACAAACACACTCTACCTCAATAATACAATAATACCCTCAGTGTAGACACAATGGCAAAGGGAAGGAAAAAAATGAAGAATCTACATACGTATGTATATGTATATACAGCATCTCCTTCCATACATAATAATGTAAATGAGGTTTAGAAATAAGGGCTGTCACCATTACATATTTAAGTTGACAATTGTCTCACAAATAATTGTGATTAACGATTGAATTGTGTTATTGCATTGGAAATTCGAACATTTAATATGAATAAAAAGTGCACAGTGCAGATATGGCAAATAACTGAGAAATAAATGACTGGTATTTGTATACATTTTATTCAAAAGGTAAAAAAGAAATGGCAGAAATGGCTGATCTACAAGCTTACACGATTAACGATTATGACGAAATAATTGCGATTGGACTATTATATAATAATTAACCCCTATGAGCATCAACTGGCATACAGTATACACTGTCCATAACATAGATATTGGTGCAGGAAGAGTATCTGTGAGTGTCAAGTTCAACCACAAAGGTTGCTTTACAGGTACACTGTAGTCCACAGGTAGGTAATGCAGAGGAACCGGTTTGGCCTCCTCTGTCAGTACATTATTGTTCATCACAGCAGGTCTTTTCATTGTCAAATGCATGTAGGTTAGAGCAGTGGTTCCCAAACACTGGGTCGCAGGCACATTGTTATGGGTCCCTTTGGGTTTCCTACATTTTGTTTTTAATAATAAGAAATAAGAAAAAAAAAAAAACCAAAAAACCCCAAAAGAAATCATGACTTAAAAACATATGGAACAATCAATGACATTCCATAAAACTAATGTTGAAGAAGTAGTAAAAATAGCCGATCTACGTACAACGCGTTGTAAGCTTGTAGATCTGCTATTTTCACTCATTTGGGGTCCCGGGCAAACATCTAATTTCTCTGTTGGGTCACAAGCACAGGCTAAAAAGTTTGGGAACCACTAGGCTAGAAGTCCAGAAGGTCTTACACTTTGGGAACCACTGGGCTAGAGTCCAGCAGGTCTTATTACTCTTTCCACTGACCCAGTGGGCCTACTGGACTCCTAGCCCAGAACCACTGGGCTAGGAGTCCAGCAGGTCTTAGTCTTTTCACTGACCCAGTGGGCCTCTCTGTCTCGCTCTGTTCTCTTACAGTGTTTAACCTGGGGGTTTACAGGAGAGAAATGGTGCAGTCCTACAAGTCCTACGACTTCTTCAGACATGACAACCAAGAGGCCATGCAGATTAGAAAGTGAGTCCTCTGCTTGTCTCTGGGTCTCACCCACAACACCCACAACACCAGAGGGAGTGCAACGAACCCACATTCGGCACAAACAAGGCACTCAATTATTTTCGCTCCTATGCCACCAAAATGTGGAACGCCCTACCAACAGTCATTAAGACATGCAAATCCCTTGACTCCTTCAAAACCGCTCTCAAAGGGCACCTATACGGACGGCTGCAATTCGAAACTGCCCCCC
Organism: Protomyctophum parallelum; assembly: GCF_964188405.1. Classification (NCBI taxonomy): domain Eukaryota; kingdom Metazoa; phylum Chordata; class Actinopteri; order Myctophiformes; family Myctophidae; genus Protomyctophum; species Protomyctophum parallelum. The sequence goes on along the minus strand of NC_139705.1, from coordinate 49,555,850 downwards.
CCGTAAAATCTGAATCCCCCCCTACCGCCCACCCCTTTTCCCCCTCACTGTATATGTTTCTTTTCCCTTTTTACCTCCTTTATGATGAAATCCTGTTCTGTTCTTTGACTATATAGAAGTGTCTATTTGTACGTCTCTAAATGTTTTGATGAATTGAACATGGTGGACCCTCTTGTAAACAAGTGTAATGCTTAATTGGGTCGTCTATCTATATAAATATTTCAATCGATCAATCAAAACACAACTCAAAGTCCTTTTCAAGGACCCGGAGCCTCATTTTGTACAGTTTACATATACAATTTAGCAGACACCCAAGTTAACACATGCGCGTTGGAGCAGTCAGCCTGGACGAAGTCAATTATCTTTAATAATTTGATAATTGAGGAAGCTCTCAGAAGGTTCCATGACTTTTCCTTTTCTGGGCAGACTGATGCCTACCAGACAGCAGGCATAAATGTGTCATTGTTTTACTCTGTCGTTACCAGTGATTTATTCTTTTCCAAAGTAAAAAAGCGACTGAACTGCAGCTATTCTATTTAACGACATGGATATCCACGGCCAGGTTTCTGGGAATATTATCCTCCCGTCCCGGACACGCATTCCCATTTTTATAGCCTATTAGATTTCGTATTCTGCCTCTAAACGGGGCGGCTGTGGCTCAGGAGGTAGAGCAGGGCCATCCAATGAGCCACGGGTTGGCGGTTCTGATCCCGGCCTGTACCAGTGTCTACATCATGTCAAAGTGTCCTTGGGCAAGACACTGAACCCTGGATTGCCTCCAATGAGTCGGTGGGTGTGAGCTTCCACCATTGTTGTGTGAATGTGGGAAGTGAGGACGTCGCGGCGTCGACTGTTCGCTGCTTCACCTTCCAATGTATGAATGAATGAATGAATCATTGTAAAGCGCTTTGAGCACTTGGAAAAGCTCTATAAAAATCCTATTAATTATAAGGCAAATGTAGCATAACTGTGAGTGGGATTGAAATGTTGTGTAAACAAAGCTAATCGATTTTTAAGACAATGGTATAGAAGGTATTAGGAGGATGTGTGTAGTAGAGCCTCGAGGGGAGACAGTAAAACGTAATGCTGTCACGCGAGTGTCTAAACAATATACCGTAATTTCAATATAAGCCGCACCTGAATATAAGCCGCACCAGCCAAATTTAGGGAAAATCCCATATACAAGCCGCACCGGACTATAAGCCGCACCGGACTATAAGCCGCAGCTACGTTAGCTCAGAGCCTGAGATGGCTCTGCGTTAGCTGTAAAAATCCATAGATTAGCCGCACCGTTGTATAAGCCGCAGGGTTCAAATCATGGGTAAAAAGCCGCGGCTTATAGTCCGGAAATTACGGTACTATCAAATTATTAACCCATTTAGGCCTGACATCGAAATCCTCCAGTTTTCTGAAATAAATATTTTCACGATTAAAAAAAAAAAAAAAAATAGCAGACCTTCAATCTATCTAAATAACATGCTGTCTAAAATACATTTTCAACATTATGGTCAGACCACGTTATGTTTGCAATTGGTCGTCATCATAACTATGTTGGGTGCTACGGAGCTGAGCTGGAGTTTGAAGAGTTAGCGTCTGCAGATTACAGCATTAACCCATTCTGACCGGGGACCCATTTTGGTGTCAGCATCATGTTATGCTTTAGCTATTGAAAAATAGCAGATCTACAAGCTCATATCACGCCACCGAGTGGCGCGATACGAGCTTGTAGGTCTGCTATTTTTGAAAAAAATCGAAGAACGACTGACATTTTTAGAATCTGATCTCAGATCAGAATGGGTTAATCAGACCAGTGTGTGTCCAGTGGAAACCTCGTGTGAATCTGATCTCAAGTCAGAATGGGTTAAAGTGAGTCTGCAGTTGGGGAGTTTGTCCCACCGTTTGGGAGCCGGGAGGGAGAAGAGTCTGGGATGTGTTTGTCCAGGGTGCTTTATGGAGCATTCAGACACATAACATTCCTCGTCTTAGCTGATCTGAGTGCGTTCATTTGCACTATTTAGATCAGAATATATGAAAAAGGAAACTCAAGGTGAGAATGTGTCTGCATACTGCAGGTGTTCTTTACAGAGTCTTAACTTGTCAGCAATTAAGACTGCTGAACAAGAGCTAAGTCTGATGATATACCGCACAGACTGACCTGAATTTATATTTATACACGCACATTCATGACCTATTTATTTATTTTTATTATGCACTCACATTGTATCATGCAGATCAGTCATACACATGTATTATGCACTATATATGATCTTCTCTCTATCTTTTTTTAACTGCAATGATGAGCCAAGAATTACACCCACCTTACTTGTAATGTGAAATATGTGATGTGACAATAGATAGATTGATTCTGAGTTCCAGATAGCATTCTGGTGACAAAGACTGTCAGAGTACACAGTACAGCATCTTGCACTGGGTCTGGTTCACAGGATTCGATACACCACCAAGATACCCATGTACCTGTCTAAATACTTCCTTAATGTAAACGAAGTCCACACCCACAACACCAGAGGGAGTGCAACGAACCATGTACAACCCAGATTCGGCACAAACAAGGGACTAAATTATTTACGCTCCTGTGCCACCAAAATGTGGAACACCCCAACAGTCATTAAGAGATGCAAATCCCTTGACTCCTTCGAAACCGCTCTCAAAGGGCTCCTACGGATGGCTGCAATTCGAAACTGGCCCCCGTAAAATCTGAATCCCCCCCCACCGCCCACCCCTTTTCCCCCCTCACTGTATAGGTTTTATTTTCCCTTTTTAAAATAGAAAGGAGAGACAACTCGTCGTCCCGATGCCAAAAATACTTTTATTTACCAACGTTTCGACAAACAAAAGTTGCCTTCTTCAGGGTATGAAGAAGGCATCTTGTTTGTCCTGTTCTTTGGCTATATAGAAGTGTATATTTGTACGTCTCTAAATGTTATGATGAATTGAACAAGGTGGACCCTTTTGTAAACAAGTGTTTATTGGGTCGTCCACTCACTGTTGTCAACAGTTTTTGTATTGAGTTGTGCTTGAAATGTACTGAAATTCTGCAAACTGTTAATAAATACTTCAATCAATCGAAATGCCAACATGTATCTGTAGTACCTCTGCTCTGTCACAAGATGGGGCACTTTCCTAACATTCCATGTGTTTCATAGATCTCATGCCATTGTTGTTGTAATTACAGACAGTGTGCCCTGGTGGCGCTGCAGGACGTCAAATCTTACTTGGATGAAGAGGGAGGGCAGATCGCTGTGAGTTCACCATCATTGTGCACTATTATTCACCACTGAAGCCCTATATGTCGGTTCACCACTGTTCACACAAAGCCCTATATGTTTTAGTTTATTAGTTGTTGTTTTTTTCCATACAAAAAACATTCTTAGTTCATCAGTTTCTTTTTCTTATTCTGGAAAAAAAAAGGTATAGACTGAACCTAGGCTTACGTCTACCCTTTTGTCAGTTAACTTAAAATAATAACAATAAAAATATATTTACAGGTTTTCAAACAAAACAGTTCATGTGTCTTATTTCTACTGAACAATGTAATATTCAAGTAAAATAATAAAATAAAAGTGCTTACATGCCTTTTTTTTCTCCCCCCCCCCCCCCCTAAAAAAAACAAGCAAAACCATATACTAATAATAGTCACAGTAGTAACATTTTCACAAAAAAAACCAAAAGAAAAATTGCACTTTATGTCCACAGACAAATGGCAAAAGATGCTGATCTACGAGCTCACGTCTGGTGTGTTGTGAGCTTGTCGATCTGCCATTTTGTAAAATGGTTTTACAAAAATAATCCCGACTAGAATGTTTCATGTTCTTCTGTCAGGTTTTCGATGCGACAAACACAACCAGGGAACGGAGAGAAATGATCCGTCATTTTGCACAGGAACATGAATACAAGGTCTGAATGGAGCGTTTTTTTATATTTTTATAATCACTTACACATCATAATAATGACTAACTGTTCCCGTGTAGCACGAGCTTTTACACATCTCCAATAGTATCGTCTGCATAAACTTAATCAAATTCGAATTATGTTTGTAAATGTATTAACCCATTTAGACCCGAGTTTAAAAAAATCACTTTTGAGCCACATTTTTAAGATTTTTCAAAAATAGCAGCCCTACAAGCTCGTAGCGCGCCACTCGGTGGCGCGCTATGAGCTTGTAGATCTGCTATTTTTCAATAGCTAAATTATAACATAATGTTTAAAACAACAAAAATGTGTTAAACAAGACTGTTTCCTTCTTTTGCAGGTGTTTTTCGTGGAGTCGATATGTGATGACCCTGAAGTAATCGCTACAAATATATTGGTAAATCATAATATTACATTTACTCTTCTAGAACAATCGCTTGGCCGTTATTTTTTTTACAGCATCGTTAAATAATCTAATCGTTTAGTTATGACTTGTATCTGACAGTATCTTAGTATACGACGGGTATAACCGAGACCCAGATATGGCCGTGTCTGGTCGGGGATAATGCCGAGGAGATAGAGACAGAAATCTCTCTCCTTGAGCGCAAGTGTAGAACCGGCGGTCGGTAGCAGATCTTGATATAGTGTCCGAGGTCTGCTACGTGATCTGGGTCCGTCTCAGCTTAATCCGTGGTAACTTGCGTAGGCACCAGTCTATGGTAGGCAATCATATTTATGTGTGTTGGGATGTCAGGGGTGATGTCACCCTGACGTCCCGGCTGTGATGTCAGAGAGGCACTACGTTCCTTCGTAACAACAGGTGTGAGCTACTTTGACGATGGACAGAGATGGGCAGTATTTGAAATACATGTATTTGAAATACGTATTTGAAATACCTTTTTGTAATTTGTATTTCGCTGGGATGGAAGAAATGAGATGTATTTTGTATTTAGATACATTTTTTGACCCAGTATTTGTATTTTGTATCAAAATACATTTTCAATGTATTTTGCCCATCAGAGATGGGCAGTATTTGAAATACATGTATTTGAAATACGTATTTGAAATACTTTTTCTGTATTTTGTAATTTGTATTTCGCTGGGATGGAAGATGTATTTTGTATTTTGTATTTAGATACATTTTTTGACCCAGTATTTGTATTTTGTATCAAAATACATTTTCAATGTATTTTGCCCATCTCTGACGATGGAGAGGGCCACTATATTTCCACACTCACTCCCTAGGGCCATATATTACTGTCTTAGCAAAAATAGCCGATCTACAAGCTCAAAAGCTTGTAGATCGGCTATATCTTTTGCTATATTCGAATTGAAATCTTGAATTTTTGCTATTTTTGAATTGAAATCCTGGAAATTAACATTTTTATGTAATTTGAAATGCCTTTAATTATACTTGTGTTGAGCAATGAGCTACTAATTTAGACTGAAGTAATTAAAGCGGGTCATGTAATGTTGCATGTTGTGGAATTTTAAACATCTGAAACCAATATTATTTTTATTAACCTGAGCCTGTGAGGGCCACATTAAGTGAAGGTGGGGGCCGCATGTGGCCCCCACCTTCACTTATACGACATGATAAATGTACTTATACATGTTTTTCCCCCGGTCAGTATCTGACAGTATCTTAATATACGACATGATAAATGTACTTATACATGTGTTTCCCCCGGTCAGTATCTGACAGTATCTTAATATACGACATGATAAATGTACTTATACATGTGTTTCCCCCGGTCAGTATCTGACAGTATCTTAATATACGACATGATAAATGTACTTATACATGTGTTTCCCCCGGTCAGTATCTGACAGTATCTTAATATACGACATGATAAATGTACTTATACATGTGTTTCCCCCGGTCAGTATCTGACAGTATCTTAATATACGACATGATAAATGTACTTATACATGTTTTTCCCCCCGTCAGTATCTGACAGTATCTTAACCCATTCTGAACGGGCACCCATTTTGGTGTTGGCATCATGTTATGCTTTAGCTATTGAAAAATAGCAGATCTACAAGCTCATATCGCGCCACCGAGTGGCGCGATATGAGCTTGTAGGTCTGCTATTTTTGAAAAATCGAAGAACAACTGACATTTTTTTAAATCTGATCTCAGGTCAGAATGGGTTCGTCAGACCAGCGTGTGTCCAGTGGAAACCTCGTATGAATCTGATCTCAGGTCAGAATGGGTTCGTCAGACCAGCGTGTGTCCAGTGGAAACCTCGTATGAATCTGATCTCTGGTCAGAGTGGGTTAATATACGACATGATAAATGTCCGTATACGTGTTTTTCCCCCGGTCAGGACGTGAAGGTGTCCAGTCCAGACTACCCAGAGAGAGACAGAGAGAGTGTGATGGAAGACTTCCTGAAGAGAATAGAATGCTACAAAGTGACATATCAACCCTTAGATCCCGATGAACACGACAAGTAAGACACTCATTCTTAGACGTTATTATTAACCCATTTAGGCATCGAAATAAAATAAAAAGGTCCTCTAAATCATGACGGTTTTCTGAAATGCCAATGTTTCTATATCAGTGGTGCTCAATATTTCATGTCAAGAACCCCAAAAAATATCTGTATTTGGCCGCCGACCCCCATCTGAAAATATGTTGTTCCAGGGACCTCCTCCCAGAAGCAAAGATATGAGTTAAAAACGTTCACTCTGAAAGAGTATATATTCAAAGATTTGCACCACGATTTTTCTAAAATAGCAGACCATATGACCTTGTAGATCTGCTATTTTTCAATAGCTAAACTTACTTAAAACACCAAAAGGGGTTCCCACCTAAAATGGGTTAAACATTAACTCTGCCTGTGGACAGCTGTGACATTATGTTTTCTGACATTATGTCTGTGCATGCATACGTATGCATGAATACTGTACGTGCATACATACAGTATATTCGTGTAACGGCCACCCCATCATTTCTAACTTTTATCTCAGGATCTCTTTGAGAGAATTTCTTGACATTCGGCAGAAACTTCCACTTGGACTCGACGGCGAACGGATTAGAAGCAGTTTGTCAAAAATCACTGTGATCTCGCAAACCACTTTAAATAAATTAAATAAAGAATTAATTAATCATTATTACAAATTGTGATATGTTGGCAAAACTTAGTAACGTTTAAAAAATAAGTTCTATTAATAAGAAGAGGCCCTTTCACAGATTTCATTTTCAAAGCCAGAGTTACGTAAGGCTAAAGTAAATTCTGGTTATTGGACTTTATCCCATTCTGACCGGGCACCCATTTTGGTGTCGGCATCATGTTATGCTTTAGCTATTGAAAAATAGCAGATCTACAAGCTCATATCGCGCCACCGAGTGGCGCGATACGAGCTTGTAGGTCTGCTATTTTTTTTTAAATGAAGACACTTTTAGAATCTGATCTCAGGTCAGAATGGGTTAATAATGAAACTGTCAGGATGTAATAGACATTTTTAGAATCTGATCTCAGGTCAGAATGGGTAACGTGTTAAACAGATTGTAGGTTTTGCCCAGCATTGGCATCCATCCATGCGTTGTCCAGTAGGGGGAGACAGACGTTTATTTGTACTAGAATGTTTTATTTTTTCTGTGTGGTGGAGTTTCCTTTCAAACTCATGTGTTTTATTTAAAGTGATCTGATCTACACAAACATTAAATGCCATTGACAATGAAAGGAGAATTTACGTCATATGTGGTGTGTATATATACCGGTGTGTGTATATATCACATAAATTCATCATCAAGGTCATCTTACATGATCATGGTGAAAAGATGATTTAAAAAAAAAACATTGCATCATGGTTAAAATCATAATAACATAAGTTGACAAATGAATTCATGAAGTATATTACATTTTTATTGGATGATGTACGACGACAAGAGGCCCCTCACTTCACACGGGTGTGATTTGTACTAACGTTCACCCTGGCTCGCTCCGGGGGGAGGCGGGGCCCTCCTAAACCACTGTTTAGGTGATGGACTATGAGCTCCGGGGGGAGGCGGGGCCCTCCTAAACCACTGTTTAGGTGATGGACTATGAGCTCCGGGGGGAGGCGGGGCCCTCCTAAACCACTGTTTAGGTGATGGACTATGAGCTCCGGGGGGAGGCGGGGCCCTCCTAAACCACTGTTTAGGTGATGGACTATGAGCGCCTAGTATCGAAACCACCATTTAGGTGAAAACGTTCCCACCCAAAAGATGAGTAGCAGCTTATCACCTAAAACTGTAGTATGCATGAGCCTTCAGGGCTCATGGGCCCCTGAAACACCTCCAATGATCCCTGGGGTTTCCTGAACCTAAAAAGAAAACTAAAAACAAAAACAGTAGCCTTAGCATCATGGAATGACATAATGATTTAGGGATATACTCCGAAAGGAAACGGTAAACACAGAGTGTTAAGACGGTAAGAATGTGGTTGAAAGTAGTTCTTTTTGGATGACTGTAATTTTCTGTAACACCCCCTCCAGACTCCAGCCGTTACATCTGAACCAGGAATGTCTGTCGTTCTGATTCTGAAACATCCCAGAGAATCCATCCCTGTCCCACTCGAGTGGAGGCTATACCCTCTAATTGTGAAATTAGTTCAAATCAAAGCCCTCTATATATCTCTCTCTCTAGGTGCTGCCACACTTATTAAAGAGCCGCGGACAGAAGAAGCTGTCCACAGCTTCTTTTCAGAGTTTTTAGACAGCTGGTGGATGGAAAAGAAGCTCCAACTCCGCGGCTGACTGCCACGACGGACAGATTCCCGGAAACGCTCTCCTCCGTTGGCCGTTTTCCGCTCAGGTGTGGAAACACTGTATCTCTCTCTCTCTCTCTCTCTCTCTCTCTGCAGGCAGCTGTCCTTCATCCAGGTGATCAGTATCTCTCTCTCTCTCTCTCTCTCTCCCTGTAGGCAGCTGTCCTTCATCCAGGTGATCAGTATCTCTCTCTCTCTCTCTCTCTCTCTCCCTGTAGGCAGCTGTCCTTCATCCAGGTGATCAGTATCTCTCTCTCTCTCTCTCTCTGCAGGCAGCTGTCCTTCATCCAGGTGATCAGTATCTCTCTCTCTCTCTCTCTCTCTGCAGGCAGCTGTCCTTAATCCAGGTGATCAGTATCTCTCTCTCTCTCTCTCTCTCTGCAGGCAGCTGTCCTTCATCCAGGTGATCAGTATCTCTCTCTCTCTCTCTCTCTCTGCAGGCAGCTGTCCTTAATCCAGGTGATCAGTATCTCTCTCTCTCTCTCTCTCTCTCTCCCTGCAGGCAGCTGTCCTTCATCCAGGTGATCAGTATCTCTCTCTCTCTCTCTCTCTCTCTCTCCCTGCAGGCAGCTGTCCTTCATCCAGGTGATCAGTATCTCTCTCTCTCTCTCTCTCTCTCTCTCTCTCTCCCTGCAGGCAGCTGTCCTTCATCCAGGTGATCAGTATCTCTCTCTCTCTCTCTCTCTCTCTCTCTCTCTCTCTCTCCTGCAGGCAGCTGTCCTTCATCCAGGTGATCAGTATCTCTCTCTCTCTCTCTCCCTGCAGGAAGCTGTCCTTCATCCAGGTGATGAACGTGGGCCGGAGGTTCCTGGTGAACCGCGTCCAGGACTACATCCAGAGTAAGATCGTCTACTACCTGATGAACATCCACGTCCACTCCCACTCCATCTACCTGTGTCGCCACGGGGAGTCCCACCACAACGTGGAGGGGCGCATCGGAGGGGACGCACAGCTGTCCGACAGAGGCAAGCAGGTGAGACGGACAGCTGTCTGACAGAGGCAAGCAGGTGAGACAGACAGCTGTCCGACAGAGGCAAGCAGGTGAGACGGACAGCTGTCTGACAGAGGCAAGAAGGTGAGACAGACAGCTGTCCGACAGAGGCAAGAAGGTGAGACAGACGGACAGCTGTCCGATGGAGGCAAGCAGGTGAGAGACGGACGGACAACAACCAGGGCCCTAAAGCCAGACAGAACTCAGGGCCTTAATCCATTTTGGACTGAGGTCGATTAATTTGTTTTCCAAATGGGGTCCAAAATGGGTTAACTAGTATTGCTATTTGCTGCTCCAATATGTAAAGCACTTTACAGTAACCTTTCATAACTCATTATTATTATCACGGTCAGTTTGCCACGGCGTTGAGGGAGTTTGTGGACGAGCACCGCCTGTCGGACCTGAAGGTGTGGACCAGTCAGCTGAGACGGACCATCCAGACCGCCGAGGAGCTGGGAGTCCCCTATGAGCAGTGGAAGATCCTCAATGAGATCGATGCGGTGAGTAAAGGCTCATACATACAGAGGAGCTGGGAGTCCCCTATGAGCAGTGGAAGATCCTCAATGAGATCGATGCGGTGAGGCCACTGCTTCTCAAATGGTCTCAAGACACTCCTGTATTCACTGTGCAAAACAGATAATATATAACGTGTTATCACTCAAATAATGGCACTGGGTCCTTGGTCTTTGGTATGACCCGGCCGACTCTAAAAATGGGACCCAGTGCCTCCCTGCTTGACACTCAGCATCAAGGGTTGGATTGGGGGGTAAGTCCCTGCGACATACTAGCGTCATGTCCAGGGGGTGTACTTGTACATCAAGCTGCCTCACGCTACAGAAACAGGAGATAGGCTCCTGCCCCTATGGGCCTCATGGCTCGGCAAGGCTGCTTACTTACTCAAATAATGTGCATATTCTAATTCCAAATACAACGTTCAGACTATTATTTAGGGTACTACTGCTGCACCTTAAAAGGGCGATTTATTTTATTGTATTGCTATTTTATTTATTCATTTGTATACTATTTTCTTGTACTGACTTGCTTTTTGTTTTCTGGTATTCCGCTTCTTGTTGTGAAGCACTTTGGGTTGCATTTTATGTATGAAAGATGCTATATACTGTAAATAACATTATTATTATTATTATTATTATTATTATTTAATTTGCTCCTGTATTGGGAAATGATAATAATAATAATAATAATAATTGAAAGAGGCGACCAGTGTTTTTAATGTACAGATCTAGGGCCAGATTTCCAGATTTCCTGACTTATTTTGAAAAGCCAAACCAGATCCCGAACTGGCAGCCATGGGAATTTAGTAAATTCTCCCACTTTCTTTGTGATATGGCGAAGTTATCTTACATTTGAGCATTTGGGGAATTCATACATTGTACAGAAATACGATAAGGTCCACCTCCCAGGCTTTGACAGTCCTGTTGATGTGTGTTCCAGGGTGTGTGTGTGAGGCTTTGACAGTCCTGTTGATGTGTGTTCCAGGGTGTGTGAGGCTTTGACAGAGTCCTGTTGATGTGTGTTCCAGGGTGTGTGAGGCTTTGACAGAGTCCTGTTGATGTGTGTTCCAGGGTGTGTGTGTGTGGCTTTGACAGAGTCCTGTTGATGTGTGTTCCAGGGTGTGTGAGGCTTTGACAGAGTCCTGTTGATGTGTGTTCCAGGGTGTGTGTGTGTGTGTGTGGCTTTGACAGAGTCCTGTTGATGTGTGTTCCAGGGTGTGTGTGAGGCTTTGACAGAGTCCTGTTGATGTGTTCCAGGGTGTGTGTGTGTGTGTGTGTGGCTTTGACAGAGTCCTGTTGATGTGTGTTCCAGGGTGTGTGTGAGGCTTTGACAGAGTCCTGTTGATGTGTTCCAGGGTGTGTGAGGCTTTGACAGAGTCCTGTTGATGTGTGTTCCAGGGTGTGTGTGAGGCTTTAACAGAGTCCTGTTGATGTGTGTTCTAGGGTGTGTGTGTGTGTGTGTGGCTTTGACAGAGTCCTGTTGATGTGTGTTCCAGGGTGTGTGTGAGAGGCTTTGACAGAGTCCTGTTGATGTGTGTTCCAGGGTGTGTGTGAGAGGCTTTGACAGAGTCCTGTTGATGTGTGTTCCAGGGTGTGTGTGTGTGGCTTTGACAGAGTCCTGTTGATGTGTGTTCCAGGGTGTGTGTGTGAGGCTTTGACAGAGTCCTGTTGATGTGTGTTCCAGGGTGTGTGTGAGAGGCTTTAACAGAGTCCTGTTGATGTGTGTTCTAGGGTGTGAGGCTTTGACAGAGTCCTGTTGATGTGTGTTCCAGGGTGTGTGTGTGTGGCTTTGACAGAGTCCTGTTGATGTGTGTTCCAGGGTGTGTGTGTGAGGCTTTGACAGGGTCCTGTTGATGTGTGTTCCAGGGTGTGTGAGGCTTTGACAGAGTCTTGTTGATGTGTGTTCCAGGGTGTGTGTGTGAGGCTTTGACAGAGTCCTGTTGATGTGTGTTCCAGGGTGTGTGAGGCTTTGACAGAGTTCTGTTGATGTGTGTTCCAGGGTGTGTGTGTGTGGCTTTGACAGAGTCCTGTTGATGTGTGTTCCAGGGTGTGTGTGAGGAGATGACCTACCACACCATCGAGGAGAAATACCCAGAGGAGTTTGCTTTGAGGGACCAGGACAAATACCACTACCGCTACCCAGGAGGAGAGGTAAGGGGACTGTTTAAATACCACTACCACCGTTCCACCGTAGCCATATTATGAGCTACTTTCTGTCAAGATTATACCGGGCAATCAATGTGTTAATATTGTTTGAAATGCATTTTCTTAATGGATAGATCCAGATCTTGATCACCTTCCACAGGCAAATCAGTTTGCCAGTGGACCACTTTTTGAGGCTAATTATTCAGAAAACCCCAGACCACAGAAAATCTACTGACTGTTCAAAGTTCAGGTGTTTGGGTGCAATTGACGTCAGAGAAAAAAGACACAGTCACAGGACTACAATGAGCTATCATCATCTACGCACCCTCCAAAAACATGTGGGAACCCACATGGTCTATTCTAGACCATGTGGGTTCCACAGGTTGAGAACCACTGATCTATTCTAGACCATGGGTTCCACAGGTTGAGAACCACTGATCTATTCTAGACCATGGGTTCCACAGTTTGAGAACCACTGATCTATTCTAGACCATGGGTTCCACAGGTTGAGAACCACTGATCTATTCTAGACCATGGGTTCCACAGGTTGAGAACCACTGGTCTATTCTAGACCATGGGTTCCACAGTTTGAGAACCACTGATCTATTCTAGACCATGGGTTCCACAGGTTGAGAACCACTGATCTATTCTAGACCATGGGTTCCACAGTTTGAGAACCACTGATCTATTCTAGACCATGGGTTCCACAGTTTGAGAACCACTGATCTATTCTAGACCATGGGTTCCGTAACTTCTCAGCCCGCGATCCCAAAATAATGTATCCATTGTCCTGTGACCCCAACCATACCCGGAGGTCATTTTTGTGTGCACATTTGGTGCGTATTTGTCCGCCTAGGGTCTATGTAGGGGTTTTGTAACACTTTATGTATACAATATATTTGTAATCATGTATTTCACTCATTCTGTTGAATGAGTAAAACAAATATTTTGCGACCCCCACCGTCGGGGTGTCCCGCGACCCAGACTTTGGGAACCCCTTATGTAGGCCACTCCCTGCTGATTATAGAGGGTATGAGAGGACTTTGGGAACCCCTTATGTAGGCCACTCCCTGCTGATTATAGAGGGTATGAGAGGACTTTGGGAACCCCTTATGTAGGCCACTCCCTGCTGATTATAGAGGGTATGAGAGGACTTTGGGAACCCCTTATGTAGGCCACTCCCTGCTGATTATAGAGGGTATGAGAGGACTTTGGGAACCCCTTATGTAGGCCACTCCCTGCTGATTATAGAGGGTATGCTGAACCCCTTATGTAGGCCACTCCCTGCTGATTATAGAGGGTATGCTGAACCCCTTATGTAGGCCACTCCCTGCTGATTATAGAGGGTATGCTGAACCCCTTATGTAGGCCACTCCCTGCTGATTATAGAGGGTATGCTGAACCCCTTATGTAGGCCACTCCCTGCTGATTATAGAGGGTATGCTGAACCCCTTATGTAGGCCACTCCCTGCTGATTATAGAGGGTATGCTGAACCCCTTATGTAGGCCACTCCCTGCTGATTATAGAGGGTATGCTGAACCCCTTATGTAGGCCACTCCCTGCTGATTATAGAGGGTATGAGAGGACTTTGGGAACCCCTTATGTAGGCCACTCCCTGCTGATTATAGAGGGTATGCGTGTGACATCATCGTACCTGGAAGTTATGCGGGAACGCCCACTGAGTGGCAAAAAACTACTTTCTGGCCTTGACAGCCCATTCATCCAAACAGAAAAGTCCTGTCTGATTGCATTAAACAACGTTAAACTCACCAACATTGCAGCTGTACGAAAAGCTTGAATTATCCTCTATCTGCAAAGTTTTTGTTTCATAAAAATCCACCATAGAAACATTGTGAGCTACTTTCTGTCGAGAAATGCCCTGCATAGTTTTTCCTAGATGAGGGGGGGGGGAGTGTCCTGATGGGAAAATCATGCATGTGCATACTCTCTATATCATGGGTTTTCAACAGGTGGTCCGTCAAGTTGTTGCATGTGGTCCCTGACCATGCATTTAGTAATGTAGGTAATGTAGGTAATGTAGATTCGTATTTGAATTTATTGTATTGGGTTAGGGTTAGAGAAAGTTGAGAAACAACGCAGTAAATGATCTGGTGACAAATGATGACGCGTCAATGTTGTCAGTTACTGGGAAGACGGATGTCAAGAACTTCCACAGAAAAGTGAGTTAGAATCTCAAGGGAAACCGTACCGGATTGCCTGGTTGAGTCACCATTATAAGGAAATGTGCCCATAATCAATCGCAAGTGTCTGCTTACTCATAGTAAGTTACAATGAACAGCAACATGAGTTTAATATGGAAGGTCAATTTCTTTCCCCCACACCACGACCGTATCCCCCCTCCCAACACAACAATGGTCCCCAGGTTGATTCTCAGTCAGGGTGGTGGTCCCCAGGTTGATTCTCAGTCAGGGTGGTGGTCCCCAGGTTGATTCTCAGTCAGGGTGGTGGTCCCCAGGTTGATTCTCAGTCAGGGTGGTGGTCCCCAGGTTGATTCTCAGTCAGGGTGGTGGTCCCCAGGTTGATTCTCAGTCAGGGTGGTGGTCCCCAGGTTGATTCTCAGTCAGGGTGGTGGTCCCCAGGTTGATTCTCAGTCAGGGTGGTGGTCCCTGGTTCATAATCAGTTGAAAACCACTGCTCTCTATATGCTCTGGTCTGTGTAGTCCTACCAGGACCTTATGTAGACCTCTTGTCTCTGTAGTCCTACCAGGACCTTATGTAGACCTCTTGTCTGTGTAGTCCTACCAGGACCTTATGTAGACCTCTTGTCTCTGTAGTCCTACCAGGACCTGGTCCAGAGGCTGGAGCCGGTCATCATGGAGCTGGAGAGACAGGGCAACGTTCTGGTCATCTGTCACCAGGCCGTCATGCGCTGCCTGCTGGCCTACTTCCTGGACAAGAGCGCAGGTTAGATCTACAAACCCATGTCTTTGATGTATGCATGTTGAATATCATTATCGCTGTTTGGTGGAAACCTTGTGCGTCCAAAAACAATTGTGACATTTCAGGAAATGGAAAAAAGAACCCATTTTCAATGGATGTAGTTTATAAAACCCACAGAGACCCAGTTACCCACTTTTCACTTTCAAATAACCCATTCTGACCTGAGATCAGATTCTAAAAATGTCTTCTACATCCTGACAGTTTTCTGAAAAAGCTATGTTTCTGTGTCAGTCGTTCTTTGATTTTTCAAAAATAGCAGACCTACAGGGGGGGGGGGGGGGGGGGGGGTCCCAGCTATAAATGGCATTAAATTGGGGTCAGTAGCCTCTGCATGTCAATTGGGGTCTTGCCCTGATCATTAATTTCAGGGCAAGACCTCGACCTCGCGCGTGCCGACTCGGCCCCCAGCCTGGTACCGTAGTCAAAATATGGCCCTTGAGGAAAATTAAATGGGGAAGCTGTCCTAATACCATATCAGGCTTACTGTTTGAATGTTGACCTTGTATTGGCGCACACAGCCTCAGTAGAACAGAATGCTTTCCCCACATGTACACAAGATAAAACAAAAACAAATACGAGCATTCAGTCATTTTCCACCACGACATAACATATTTTGTCAGATGAAACGGAGTGACAAACACAATTAATTTGCTGTACGTACAAACTGGAAAATAAGGGTGTTCTCAAAATAGTCTCAGTGTTGGTCAGAGTGCTGTCCTGAGGTTTTCTTTTTTTGCCAAGTAAGGAAGGACACAGGAAGTGGGTTGTGTGTTTTTTGGAGTATTTTAAAAGCTATATTTTAAAACCACAGTCTGCAGGGTTTCGCCTACACAGCTAAGCTGACGACACACTTCTCTGATGGCACACACTGTGCATGTGCCCTTAATCCATTCTGACCTGAGAGCAGATTCTAAAAATGTCTTCTACATCCTGACAGTTTTCTGAAAAAGCCTATGTTTCTATGTCAGTGGTTCTTCGATTTTTCAAAAATAGCAGACCTACAAGCTCGTAGCGCGCCACCGAGTGGCGCGCTACGAGCTTGTAGGTCTGCTATTTTTAAATAGCTAAAGCATAGCATAATGCTAACACCAAAAGGGGTTCCTGCCCCAAAATGGGTTAATGTCGGGGAGAAAAAGTGTAATTTGTATTTAAAAGGTCAAATATAATACGACAATACATAAATCTGGTTATTGTCACCGACGAGTAGAAACCTTATACTGTATGTCCAGAACTGTTACTTACTAGGAAATTGTCGGTTTCCAATGGGTCCAACAATGTACTTATTATTATTATTCATTGGTTCAATATTTGGAAAACCCACAGACACACTTAACCCCCTTTTGGACCTACAAGCTCTACGAGCTTGTAGGTCTTCTATTTTTGAAAAACCGTGAAAATGTTGGCACGAATCTTTGAATATATATTCTTTCAGAGCCAACGTTTTTAACTCGAATCTTCTGAGGGTGTTCCTGGAATGACATATTTTCAGATGGGGGGTCGGTGGTAGTCAAATACATTTTTGGGGTCCTTGACATGAAATATTGAGCACCACTGATAGAATAACATCTTTCAGAAAACTGTCAGAATTTAGAAGACATTTTTACATTTTCGACGTCAGTCCTAAATGGATTAAGCCATTCTGAACGGGCACCCATTTTGGTGTTGGCATCATGTCGTGCTTTAGCTATTGAAAAATAGCAGATCTACAAGCTCATATCGCGCCACCGAGTGGCGCGATACGAGCTTGTAGGTCTGCTATTTTTTTTTAAATCGAAGAACGAAATTTTTTAGAATCTGATCTCAGGTCAGAATGGGTTATTTCAGACCAGTGTGTGTGTGTCCAGTGGAAACCTCGTATGAATCTGATCTCAGGTCAGAATGGGTTAATCAGACCAGTGTGTGTCCACAGTGGAAACCTTGTATGAATCTGATCTCAGGTCAGAATGGATTAAGCTAATAGAGCCGGCCTACTTGCTCAGGGGGTGAATTGAGCCTTGACCAAGTTGACCATCGGGTCAAAGTTCGTGTCAGATCCTGTGTCTAGCTAGGTGAGACATGACCTTTGACATGTCTCAATAGAAGAGCAGGGAGACAATACAACACCCCAATTGTAAGTCATATTGTATGACCATACTGTACCATACAATTCAATTCAATTCAAAGGGCTTTATTGGCATGAGAAAAAACATACGTTTACATTGCCAAAGCAGAAAGAACAATACAACAATACAGCAATACAATCACAAACAAAAATGATGTACATTTGAAGGTCAGAATCTTCAATAGATCAAATTCTATGTACCAAGATCACTCGATGCAGGTACTCGACCATACACATTAGACAAAGTTGCATAGTTTAACCCATTCTGACCTGAGATCAGATTCATACGAGGTTTCCACTGGACACACACTGGTCTGATGAACCCATTCTGACCTGAGATCAGATTCTAAAAATGTCAGTCGTTCTTCGATTTTTCAAAAAATAGCAGACCTACAAGCTCGTATCGCGCCACTCGGTGGCGCGATATGAGCTTGTAGATCTGCTATTTTTAAATAGCTAAAGCATAACATGATGCTAACACCAAAATGGGTGCCCGGTCAGAATGGGTTAAATGGAAGAAATGCCAAAATAGTGGACAATGGCACACTACATTTGTGGGGCAATCTTGTACGATAAAAGTACACATAAAGTACACATGCAACATAAACAGTTGAACTATTTGGAAATACAAGGTTTCTGCCCAACAGTGACGTCATGTGGAACATCTGACCACGTCTGCTGGCATAACTGAGTCACATTTTGTGTCGCTTACAGATGACCTGCCCTACTTGAAGTGCCCTTTGCACACGGTTCTGAAGCTCACCCCCGTGGCTTATGGTAAGAAACACGGTTCTGAAGCTCACCCCCGTGGCTTATGGTAAGAAACACGGTTCTGAAGCTCACCCCCGTGGCTTATGGTAAGAAACACGGTTCTGAAGCTCACCCCCGTGGCTTATGGTAAGAAACACGGTTCTGAAGCTCACCCCCGTGGCTTATGGTAAGAAACACGGTTCTGAAGCTCACCCCCGTGGCTTATGGTAAGAAACACGGTTCTGAAGCTCACCCCCGTGGCTTATGGTAAGAAACACGGTTCTGAAGCTCACCCCCGTGGCTTATGGTAAGAAACACGGTTCTGAAGCTCACCCCCGTGGCTTATGGTAAGAAACACGGTTCTGAAGCTCACCCCCGTGGCTTATGGTAAGAAACACGGTTCTGAAGCTCACCCCCGTGGCTTATGGTAAGACACACGGTTCTGAAGCTCACCCCCGTGGCTTATGGTAAGAAACACGGTTCTGAAGCTCACCCCCGTGGCTTATGGTAAGAAACACGGTTCTGAAGCTCACCCCCGTGGCTTATGGTAAGAAACACGGTTCTGAAGCTCACCCCCGTGGCTTATGGTAAGAAACACGGTTCTGAAGCTCACCCCCGTGGCTTATGGTAAGAAACACGGTTCTGAAGCTCACCCCCGTGGCTTATGGTAAGAAACACGGTTCTGAAGCTCACCCCCGTGGCTTATGGTAAGAAACACGGTTCTGAAGCTCACCCCCGTGGCTTATGGTAAGAAACACGGTTCTGAAGCTCACCCCCGTGGCTTATGGTAAGAAACACGGTTCTGAAGCTCACCCCCGTGGCTTATGGTAAGAAACACGGTTCTGAAGCTCACCCCCGTGGCTTATGGTAAGACACACGGTTCTGAAGCTCACCCCCGTGGCTTATGGTAAGAAACACGGTTCTGAAGCTCACCCCCGTGGCTTATGGTAAGAAACACGGTTCTGAAGCTCACCCCCGTGGCTTATGGTAAGAAACACGGTTCTGAAGCTCACCCCCGTGGCTTATGGTAAGAAACACGGTTCTGAAGCTCACCCCCGTGGCTTATGGTAAGAAACACGGTTCTGAAGCTCACCCCCGTGGCTTATGGTAAGAAACACGGTTCTGAAGCTCACCCCCGTGGCTTATGGTAAGAAACACGGTTCTGAAGCTCACCCCCGTGGCTTATGGTAAGAAACACGGTTCTGAAGCTCACCCCCGTGGCTTATGGTAAGAAACACGGTTCTGAAGCTCACCCCCGTGGCTTATGGTAAGAAACACGGTTCTGAAGCTCACCCCCGTGGCTTATGGTAAGACATCAGCAACCTGAAGGACATAAAAACACCTCATTAGTCGCTTTATAGTTGTTTTTACTGCCTGTCTGTCTGTCTGTCTGTCTGTCTGTCCGCCTACCTCCTTCCCAGTGTTGTTTTCGTCGACTAAAACTTAAGATGAAAAATGTTCGTCGACTACCTTTTTTCACTGACTAAAACTAAATAAAAACTTAATAAAAACGAATCTATGATGACTAAAACTAAGACTAAATATACTGACAATTTCGTCAACAAATAAAAACTAGACTAAAATGTTAGGAAGGGACTAGTGGACAAGAGATCCAGTTTTATGCTGGGTTGCATGCTGAAAATAGCAGATATACAATCTCACAACGCGTCGCAGCGAGATTGTATAACACATTTTCGTCGACTAAATCAACTGTAGATTTAGTCGACTAAAATCGTATGACATGTAGTCGACTAAAACTAGACTGAACACTAGAACATTCCAGGTGACTAAAATGTGACTAAAACTAAGTGAAAACTATTCAAGAGACTATGACTAAAACTAAAATAGAAATGTGCTGCCCAAAACAACACTGCTCCTTCCTTACCTGGACTGTGACTATTTCCCCCTGTCTGTCTGTCCCCCGTCCCCCCGTCTGTCCCCTGTCTGTCCTCCGTCTCTGCCAGGCTGTAAAGTGGACATGTTTGACCTGAAAGTGGAGGCGGTCAACACCCACAGAGACCGACCACTAGTGAGTCTGTGCCTGCATTACTCTTACACTTGATTTACACTTTTTACACAATACGAAAAAAGAACTAACAAAAAAAAAACAGATGTACAGTACATGCTCATAGATCTGCTTATTTGTCAGTGCGGGACACAACTTTTTAGTGTAGTTTCTTAGCACAGTTTAACCCATTCTGACCTGAGATCAGATTCATACGAGGTTTCCACTGGACACACACTGGTCTGATTAAACCCATTCTGACCTGAGATCAGATTCTAGAAATGTCAGTCGTTCTTCGATTTAAAAAAAAATAGCAGACCTACAAGCTCGTAGCGTGCCACTCGGTGGCGCGCTATGAGCTTGTAGATCTGCTATTTTTCAATAGCTAAAGCATAACATGATGCCAACACCAAAATGGGTGCTCGTTCAGAATGGGTTAATAACAAATAAAAACAACACAACAACATCTCTTTGTGAATCATCAGCTCTTAACTTTAGCACATCAAAAAAATGAGTTGTTCCTCTTGGAAGTTCATCCATGTCTCGTGATCTATGATCCATATCTGGTGATCTATGTCTATGATCATTGGCAGGGCAGATCAGGGCAGCTAAGCTCCATCCATTCCTCGGCACACATTCTTGTGAAACACAACTTCCTTTGTAAGAGTTGAGCCCAGTAACTCTTGGCGCTGCGCACTCTGTGCACTTTTATAACATCTACTGTAGATTATATGAGGCCTCTATTTACTTTATTAGGAGATTATTATTACATGATTTATATTTCAGTCACTACCTGTTTATATAAAACACATTAATGTTTAAATTAAAACAAATAATTAAAATGTCACATAAAAACTCACTAGAAAAAAGCCTAGTGGAAATATGCGGGCACAGTTTCCGTACTTAGAGGAGTCATATTATGGTATCCAAAATATAGTCTCACGTGCAGGAAGGACAAAGGGGAAGTCTTGATCACATGACTATAGAGATCTCGTGTACCGATTTGCGGGACATTTTGATCAAATCTGAAGGAGTAATAATCAAAAAATAGTTTTATATTAAGTCATCCTCCAATACTTTGCTTGTGGAGGTCCCTGGAACAAAATAGTTTGTGATGGAGGTCTGCGGCCAAATGCGTATCATTTTGGGGGTCCTTGGCATGAAATGGTTTTGAGAAGCGCTGATGTAGTTTTTCAGAAAACTGTATTTAGAAGACATTTGTCAAGTCAAGTCACTTTTATTTATATAGCACATTTAAAAACAACAGAAGTTGACCCAAAGTGCTTTCCATATAAAAATGTCATCATAAAATACAAATTTTAAATAAACGTTTAGCAATACTTCATATAAGAAAAATACAATATAACAACATTTTAAAGAACATGAAACAACAAAATAGCCTACTAATTCCAAAAAGGTTAAAACATTCACAGGACTATAGGAGCTGAAGGCAATGGAGAAAAGGTGAGTTTTTAGGGAGGATTTAAAACTGTCGATGGACGATGGTTGGGCTGGATTTGATGTGTAGTGGGAGACTATTCCAGAGTTTGGGGGCAATTACTGAGAAGGCCCGGTCGCCTTTGTTTTTTTGGCTCGTTGAGAGGACAGCAAGGTGCAATTGGGAGGTTGACCTGAGTACCCTGGAGGTGCAGAATCCAGGTCACAATTAAATGTATTCCGGTGCAAGGCCATTTTGGGCTTTAAAAACGAGCAGTAGAATTTTTAAATGTATTCTGTGTTTCACTGGTAACCAGTGCAGTTGGGCCAGAACTGGGGGTACGTGCTCGCGCATTCTGGTTCCTGTCAAAAGTCTTGCAGCTGAGTTTTGGACCATCTGTAGGGGGGACAGAGTGGATTGAGTCAGGCCATGATACATACAGGGAATTACAGTAATCGAGTCGAGAGGTGATAAAAGCATGGATCACAGTTTCCAGGTCACAGTACGCTAAATTTGTAGAATGGGCCTCAGGTCTTAATGGGTTGAACAGATTCCCCAGGCAGTGAGCATATAAACAGTGTCATGTCTGCGTACGTCAACCATAACAATGAATTGCTTTCCAGTAGCATTGCCACCCACTCACACGCACGCGCACACACACACACACACACACACACACACACACACACACACACACACACACACACACGTGCGCACGCGCACACACACACACACACACACACACACACAGGCTAGTCACATGTTCTCAGCATAATTACATTGGATCATTCAGATTACTTCCCTTTTGTCCTTCCTGCACACGAGACTATATTTTGGATACCATAATAATTATGACTCATCTACTCTACTGCACTGACCTTTTTATTGTGAAAAATAATTTAAAAAAAGATATATATATATATATATATATAGTCAATTGGGCGGGAACCCCTTTTGGTGTTTTAACTAAGCATTATGTTATACTTTAGCTATTGAAAAACAGCAGATCTACAAGCCCATAGCGCGCCACTCTGTGGCGCGCTATGGGCTTGTAGGTCTGCTATTTTTGAAAAATCTATTTTTGAAAAATGCGGCACAAATCTTTGAATATATATATATTCTCTCAGAGCAAACTTTTTATTTTATTTAGATGTCAGGCCTAAATGGGTTCTGACCGGGCACCCATTTTGGTGTTGGCATCATGTTATGCTTTAGCTATTGAAAAATAGCAGATCTACAAGCTACGAGCTTGTAGGTCTGCTATTTTTGAAAAATCGAAGACACTTTTAGAATCTGATCTCAGGTCAGAATGGGTTAATAATGAAACTGTCAGGATGTAATAGACATTTTTAGAATCTGATCTCAGGTCAGAATGGGTTAACTGATGCACCCCTAAAAGTCAGCTCTGTTTTGTTCCACCTCCGCTCCACTGCAGCAGGGTAAAATGTCACCTCTGTGTTGTCCCCCTACACCCCTCCAGTGAACCAGGGTAACAAAATGTCACCTCTGTGTTGTCCCCTACACCCCTCCAGTGAACCAGGGTAACACAATGTCACCTCTGTGTTGTCCCCCACACCTCTCCAGTGAACCAGGGTAACACAATGTCACCTCTGTGTTGTCCCCCTACACCCCTCCAGTGAACCAGGGTAACAAAATGTCACCTCTGTGTTGTCTCCTACACCCCTCAGTGAACCAGGGTAACACAATGTCACCTCTGTGTTGTCCCCCTACACCCCTCAGTGAACCAGGGTAACACAATGTCACCTCTGTGTTGTCCACCTACACCCCTCCAGTGGACCAGGGTAACACAATGTCACCTCTGTGTTGTCCCCCTACACCCCTCAGTGAACCAGAGTAACACAATGTCACCTCTGTGTTGTCCCCCTACACCCCTCAGTGAACCAGGGTAACACAATGTCACCTCTGTGTTGTCCACCTACACCCCTCCAGTGGACCAGGGTAACACAATGTCACCTCTGTGTTGTCCCCCTACACCCCTCAGTGAACCAGGGTAACACAATGTCACCTCTGTGTTGTCCCCCTACACCCCTCAGTGAACCAGAGTAACACAATGTCACCTCTGTGTTGTCCCCCTACACCCCTCCAGTGGACCAGGGTAACACAATGTCACCTCTGTGTTGTCCCCCTACACCCCTCCAGTGGACCAGGGTAACACAATGTCACCTCTGTGTTGTCCCCCTACACCCCTCCAGTGAACCAGGGTAACACAATGTCACCTCTGTGTTGTCCCCCTACACCCCTCCATGAACCAGGGTAACACAATGTCACCTCTGTGTTGTCCCCCTACACCCCTCCAGTGAACCAGGGTAACACAATGTCACCTCTGTGTTGTCCCCCTACACCCCTCCAGTGAACCAGGGTAACACAATGTCACCTCTGTGTTGTCCCCCTACACCCCTCAGTGAACCAGGGTAACACAATGTCACCTCTGTGTTGTCCCCCTACACCCCTCCACTGAACCAGGGTAACACAATGTCACCTCTGTGTTGTCCCCCTACACCCCTCCAGTGAACCAGGGTAACACAATGTCACCTCTGTGTTGTCCCCCTACACCCCTCCAGTGAACCAGGGTAACACAATGTCACCTCTGTGTTGTCCCCCTACACCCCTCCAGTGAACCAGGGTAACACAATGTCACCTCTGTGTTGTCCCCCTACACCCCTCCAGTGAACCAGGGTAACACAATGTCACCTCTGTGTTGTCCCCCTACACCCCTCCAGTGAACCAGGGTAACACAATGTCACCTCTGTGTTGTCCCCCTACACCCCTCCAGTGAGGCGAGGAGGGAATCGTCTTCGGATTCGGGTTCTTGGAAACGCCCCCAGCCACTGCGTTAGTTTTACTGAGGTTAGGTTTAGGTATAGTTTTACTGAGGTTAGGGTTAGGTTTAGGTATAGTTTTACTGAGGTTAGGGTTAGGGTTAGGTTTAGGTATAGTTTTACTGAGGTTAAGGTTAGGGTTAGGGTTAGGTTTAGGTAGAGTTTTACTGAGGTTAAGGTTAGGTTTAGGTATAGTTTTACTGAGGTTAAGGTTAGGATTAGGTTTAGGTATAGTTTTACTGAGGTTAAGGTTAGGATTAGGTTTAGGTATAGTTTTACTGAGGTTAAGGTTAGGATTAGGTTTAGGTATAGTTTTACTGAGGTTAAGGTTAGGATTAGGTTTAGGTATAGTTTTACTGAGGTTAAGGTTAGGGTTAGGTTTAGGTATAGTTTTACTGAGGTTAAGGTTAGGTTTAGGTGTAGGCTGTCAATCACAGCGACTGGCCAGTCACAGCGCACCCTCTACGTCACTCTGTACTCAACCCGAAGACGGAACCATGCTCGCTCCAGTGAGTGAACCAGAGTAAGAATGTCACCTCTACTCTGTGACCTCTGCCCCTCTACTGCAGCAGGGCAGAGTGTGACCTCTGCCCCTCTACTGCAGCAGGGCAGAGTGTGACCTCTGCCCCTCTACTCTGTGACCTCTGCCCCTCTACTCTGTGACCTCTGCCCCTCTACTCTGTGACCTCTGCCCCTCTACTCTGTGACCTCTGCCCCTCTACTCTGTGACCTCTGCCCCTCTACTGCAGCAGGGCAGAGTGTGACCTCTGCCCCTCTACTGCAGCAGGGCAGAGTGTGACCTCTGCCCCTCTACTGCAGCAGGGCAGATTGTGACCTCTGCTCTGCCCCTCTACTGCAGCAGGGCAGAGTGTGACCTCTGCCCCTCCTCCAGCAGGGCAGAGTGTGACCTCTGCTCTGCCCCTCTACTGCAGCAGGACAGAGTGTGACCTCTGCCCCTCTACTGCAGCAGGGCAGAGTGTGACCTCTGCCCCTCTACTGCAGCAGGGCAGAGTGTGACCTCTGCCCCTCTACTGCAGCAGGGCAGAGTGTGACCTCTGCCCCTCTACTGCAGCAGGACAGAGTGTGACCTCTGCCCCTCTACTGCAGCAGGACAGAGTGTGACCTCTGCCCCTCTACTGCAGCAGGACAGAGTGTGACCTCTGCCCCTCTACTGCAGCAGGGCAGAGTGTGACCTCTGCCCCTCCTCCAGCAGGGCAGAGTGTGACCTCTGACCTCTGCTCTGCCCCTCTACTGCAGCAGGGCAGAGTGTGACCTCTGACCTCTGCTCTGCCCCTCCTCCAGCAGGGTAGAGCGTCAGCAGAAGGCTCCCAGACGGTGTTCCTCAGACGGAACAGCTTCACTCCTCTGTCCAGTCAGGACCAGCTGGTGAAGAGGCCCCGCCTCCTCAGCGCCGGGAACCTGCCCAAGTTCCGCTGGCCGCCGCAGGCGCCGTCTCTGCCCAGCATGGAGCTTCCTGAAGGCGCCGAGTCCAACAGCCAGGTCAGTACTGCTGCGCCGAGTCCAACAGCCAGGTCAGTACTGCCCCGAGTCCAACAGCCAGGTCAGTACCGGCTACTACGCTGCTTCCCCAAACGGTGGGTTCTGGTTTTACACAGATTAGTGCAGTTATAGGTAAAAACACGTGAGTTTAAAGTTTTCAAGTAGCATTTCTTCCTCTGCCTAGTGGGACTGTGTAAAACTTCACATCATGAACGCTGTTTATGATGTGCAGCGTTTTGTTCCAAACGGAGCACTCCTGCGATCTTTGGAAGCCAATCTTACCCAATCAGAATGCAGTATGAAATATCTGAAAGAGCCGTTTCATTTAATGGCTAATAGAGAGACTGTGTACCAATGTGCGTGATGTTTGGACAAAATCTGTAGGTGTACTGTGAAGAAATGTGTTTTGCAAAAAGCGGCCTCCTGGTGGCGCTAAAACAGGCTTATGTGGACAATTTGGGGCAGAGTTTCAGCTCTGGCATCCAGGGAGTGTGTGTGCAGAGTCTGGCTGCGATCAAGCCAACTGTGCCAGAGATTAGCTGTCCACGGACGGACGGACGGACGGAGTGCAAAACCTACTCTCTCCATATCTTCGTCCTGGTGGAGACAATTAAGTAAGTAATGAAAATAGCAGATGGACAGGTTCCCTCGGCTGGCGTAGCCGGCGTCTGGACACCTAGGCTGCTATGCCTATAGACATATAAGGCCTCTTCCGGCTCTGAGGCACGTGTCAACATTTGAGGGCACAATTTTCCCAAGATTCCTTCATGCAAAGCATGTGGTGTAATGGAAGTCCCGGAATATACGCGCTGTGATTGACCAGTAGTCAGTTTTTAAATGTATACTGTATATAAAAAAGAAGAAAACACAAAAGGTTTAATGCCAGTCTGGTGAGAGGTGGTGGTCATCAGGTCATGCCTTGTTCAACAGTCGAATAGAAGCCAGGTGGAAGCTGTTCATTAAGTGTCGGTCTTGCTCTTGATACAAACGTACAGTAGCCCTCTGAAAAGACCGTGCAGGCAACAGGAGAACTGGATAAATGGAATGTTTTGAAATGGAATGTTTCGTGACCTCGTACATTAAACCTTGGCTCAAACGCGACGGCAGCCAGCCAGTCACACAAGTGCTTCATTCTCTGAGTGTTTTGAGTTAACGCTGTCCTTTCACTCTTGCCCCCATTTCACACAAAACCTTTTTGTTTTTATTTGATATCGTTTCCTTGCAGGAGTCCCTGAACCAGTCGAGCCCAGCGGAGCCGAGCAACGGCGTTGACAGTTAAGAGGCGTAGAGGAGAGATGGGTGAACGTTTTATCTGTTGTCTGGAATACCTCTGTGTGTTGTTCTCTGCTCCATATCCACATACCGTATATACAGCTATATCCTATATCCAGCATACTGTACCATAGTAGACAGTGCTGTAAAAAGTACTCCAATGTTTAAGATACTTAAGTAAAGGTATCTGCAACGTAGAAATACTCTGTTACAAGTAAATGTCCAGAATTCAAAAGTATTGGTATCAAAATGTACTTAAAGTACCAAAAAGTAGAAAGTGCTCATTGTGCAGAATGCCCCATTTTCAAAGTTTTCAAATGTATAGAAATCTTTTGAAAACGGCAGATCTACAAGCAGGCATCAAATAAGCATCAACCTACTACCTACAGCATTGAAAGACCAAACACTATTAACCCATTCTGACCTGAGATCAGATTCATACGAGGTTTCCACTGGACACACACTGGTCTGATTAACCCATTCTGACCTGAGATCAGATTCATACGAGGTTTCCACTGGACACACTCTGGTCTGATGAACCCATTCTGACCTGAGATCAGATTCTAAAAATGTCAGTCGTTCTTCGATTTTTCAAAAATAGCAGACCTACAAGCTCGTAGCGCGCCACTCGGTGGCGCGCTATGAGCTTGTAGATCTGCTATTTTTCAATAGCTAAAGCATAACATGATGCCGACACCAAAATGGATGCCCGGTCAGAATGGGTTAAAACAGAACCATAGCAGAATGTTTAAACAGCCCTCATGAGGAGCAGGAGTCCTCAGATTAGATTGTCAGGTCTGGCCAGCAATGTGTCGACTATGACCAGACCAAGTATCCATTTCACAGGGGAAATTCGATCACCAGTGTCAGTTACAGTTTCACACGGTTTCGCATGCTTTTGCCACTGTTCATAATCGCATCTGCATTTTACGCCGGGGCTCCAACGGGCGCGTTGCGTCTCCGTCGCGTGCGTCAAAAAAGCGAACCGGGGCAATTTTAATGCAGTAACGCAATGCAACGTGGGCAGTGGAGCCACCCTTCATTGATTAAAAAGGGAACATTCCCTGACGGAGACGCGACGCTGACGAGCCTCGGTGTTACTTGTAGAATAGTGACAAGCCTACTTGGAAAAACCTGGTATTTATTTGGCTCCAGGTCCGAACAAACTTTTAGCGTTCATTTTCAGTGGAAACACTCTTGAATTGGTTGCATAATTAGGCAGGAAATAATAACGAACCTGGCTCAACTCCGGTGGAAAAGGGTTCCTCTCAGAGTTACAGATATGGAAACGTCCATTTGTTTCCTATGATGGTTAATGTGATGTTTTAATTGTTGTATGCTAAGTAGATCTCCTGTGTGCGTGCATCTGCTCATGTGTTCGTGCCGTGCACATATATCTAAGCTTTGTTTGTGCACGTACGTATACATAATTAATCATTTCTAAGCTTTATGCACATAATGTATATCTAAGCTTAATAATAATAATAGCTCAAATTTATATAGCGCTTTTCTAAATACCCAAAGCACTTTACATAGGAACACTATAGGAACAGACTTTATTAGGAAAAAAACAAAGCAAAACATAACGGATACAACAACAACAGTACAGGGTTAAAAAGATAAAAGGATAAACGAGGGAAGGGGGGGGACATCTTCCTAACCAGACCTCAGCTGGGGAAAGCTATCCTGAAGTAGCCTCGGTCCCAGGCTTACTTATCTGCGAAAAGAAAAGCCTGGTCACAACCTAAGGCAGAGAAGCTATCGGCGGTTGTATCCTCCGGAACAGTCAGCCGTCAAATGTATTTCCCCCGGATACGATATTTTCCCGAACCAATCACAACACTTGTTTCATTCGCGGAGAATGTAAACTGATTTGTAAAGCATCAACGATTTCACTTCCGCTAAAATCCCGCAACTTCCGCTGATAGTCTTTTCAGCTTAGGTCTTGCCCAGGGTGATCCTGAAGAGGTGGGTTTTGAGTGAGGAGAGAGGGAGCAGCTCTGAGATGGTCAGGGAGATCATTCCAGAGTTTGGGGGCCGAAACCTAGAAGGCCCCAGCTGTCCCCCCTAGGTGAAACGTAGAAGACCCCAGCTGTCCCCCCTAGGTGCGGTACTTGGCCTTGCGGACCTTCAGGAGGTTGGTTAATGCCTTTTGCACGACAGTCTTAACCCATTCTGACCTGAGATCAGATTCTAAAAGTGTCTTCGATTTTTCAAAAATAGCAGACCTACAAGCTCATATCGCGCCACTCGGTGGCGCGATATGAGCTTGTAGATCTGCTATTTTTCAATAGCTAAAGCATAACATGATGCCAACACCAAAATGGATGCCCGGTCAGAATGGGTTAATGCCTTTTGCACGAAAATCAGGGTTATTGGAATAGTTTACTGGCAGTATATCAAATAGGCGGTGATTGATTGAGAACATAATGAGATAGAAAACCCAGTTGTTATGTGTACAGTATATCACAATGCTAGACTATTAAATGTAGAATGTGTTGGTGATTGTGAATTGTCCACTGCGTATTGGAACATGCCTTTTTAAATGTAGTTATTATTATGAAGCAGTGTGTCTCAAATCCTGTATGTTTCAGGTGGGACTATATTTTTAAATACGTGTACACTTTATTCCAATTTGGGGCTGCAGCTGTAGCAGTACAGAATGTAAAGCAGTCTCAGTGTCCTTATGACTCCTTATGCTAAACGTGACTTTATTATTATTATTTTGTCATTGATGGCCAGTTTTAATTCATCCCATTAAAAAAACAACATGACTATTTTCAATAGGATACTAATGAGACGGAATAACACACTTATTTAATTTAAACTGTAATTTTTTATATACTTGATTTTTTTTTTTTTTTTGTTCTATATCATTGTCGTTGTTTTAAGCACTGTCTTTAACCCATTCTGACCTGAGATCAGATTCATACGAGGTTTTCCACTGGACACACACTGGTCTGATGAACCCATTCTGACCTGAGATCAGATTCTAAAAATGTCAGTCGCTCTTCGATTTTTCAAAAATAGCAGATCTACAAGCTCGTATCGCGCCACCGAGTGGCGCGATACGAGCTTGTAGATCTGCTATTTTTCAATAGCTAAAGCATAACATGATGCTGACACCAAAATGGGTGCCTTGTCAGAATGGGTTAAAGAGAATGGAAACATGTGTTTAGCTACAGTACTTGTAATGTGGCATGTGGCTAGCTCTGGTCCATAGCTCTAAATGAAACTCATTAGAGCTATGGATCAGAGCTAGCATGTGGCATGCGTTGGCCATTAACAAATGGCTCGCAGCGCGGCACAAGCTTATTCATCTGCTATTTTTTTAACAGTTTTCGGAAAGTCTTGAAAGTGTGAGAACCCAGATCTTAATGGGTTAACACAAGCCATGATAGCCATCCACGTGTCCTTATTATTGTTGTTTTAACCCATTCTGGACGGGAACCCATTTTGGTGTTTTAACTAAGCATTATGTTGTACTTTAGCTATTGAAAAATAGCAGATCTACAAGCTCATAAGCGCGCCACCAAGTGGCGCGCTACGAGCTTGTAGGTCTGCTATTTATTTATTTTTCTTGAAAATGCGGCACAAATCTTTGAATATATATTCTTTCAGAGGACCTTTTTCTTTATTTTCGACATCAGGCCTAAATGGGACCCATTCTGACCTGAGATCAGATTCTAAAAATGTCTTCTATACATCCTGACACTTTTCTGAAAAAGCTATGTTTCTATGTCAGTCGTTCTTTGATTTTTCAAAAATAGCAGACCTACAAGCTCGTAGCGCGCCACTCGGTGGCGTGCTATGAGCTTGTAGATCTGCTATTTTTCAATAGCTAAAGCATAACATAATGCTAACACCAAAAGGTCAGCCATTCATGTTGTGCCTTCATGTTGCATATTATTTAACAAGCAATAAGAACACTGAAGGTATGTATGTACTGTATATACAATATTATGTTACAAATATTATGTTACAAATGCAAACCGAATGAATATCACACTATGCTGGTTTGTCTTTTGAAATCGTACTTATGTTTCTCAGTATATTGGAAACAAAATAAAATATTACCATAGTTCTGTGAGAACACTCTTATGCTTAATTTAGACTGTCTTACAGATATGCCATGTTCACAACGTTGGGCGTTCACTGACAGAACTGTGTTTGTATGCTCATTACCCTAAAGAGTTTGAGAAGACTGGCCTCTTTCTGTTTAAAATCCACATTACATTAACCCATTCTGACCTGAGATCAGATTTAAAAAAATGTCTATTACATCCTGACAGTTTCATTATTAACCCATTCTGACCTGAGATCAGATTTAAAAAATGTCAGTCGTTCTTCGATTTTTCAAAAATAGCAGACCTACAAGCTCGTAGCGCGCCACTCGGTGGCGCGCTATGAGCTTGTAGATCTGCTATTTTTCAATAGCTAAAGCATAATATGATGCCAACACCAAAATGGGTGCCCGTTCAGAATGGGTTAAAAAAGGAATAATAAATAAAACAAAACAAGCAATAGTTGAACTGGCACATTTTTACGCTTTTGAAAAATGCCACAATTGTCCAATTGTTTGTCAAGCTCAAAGACTAAAACCCTGATATCTTTGTCGCTATTTTTTGTTTTCATTTTTGTTTCGCTTTTTACCACTTTTGTAGTCCCAATGTAGTCGTTATGCCAACTATTTCCTCCCGACACATTTGTGTGTCACTGCAGTTCCCAGTGACTCACCTGCAGCCACATTTGAAGAACATGCACATACTATACATAATTGTCATAGTTATTTATGTTTGTGTTTACTGTGTGTGGATCTCTTTTATCCCTGCTATTCAGAGTCCAGCATACATGCTTGTGTAGCATTGCCGCGGAAGCAGGGATTGAACCCAGGGCTCCCACTCGCCAGACCCAACGTGCAACCTGTCATAATAGGGCTGAGCCCGATTGGCAGGGCTGTTGCGGGCTGGGTCTTGCACGCAACACCCTAGAGGCTGAGTTTATGTTTGTTTTCAGGTGAAAGACTACAGCAGATATAAAACTTGGCGGATTTAGCAAGCTGACACACCTAAAATCTAACACGCCCATTATTCATTTGATTAGCTGCAGCTGTGTTGCTGCAATGACAAATACCTACATTATGAAGACCAGGGGGGCCAAATGCGGCCTGCTGGGCGCCCCCTTTTGTGGCCCCAAATTATTATTATTATATATTTTTGAGGGCTAATGAAAGTTACAGGTATGGTGGTGTGTCCGATATGAAGTATAAGATTACCATGACAGTAAGCCGTCGTACGACAAAGTGTAAGGGCTTGATGTAGGGCTTAATGTTTAAAAAAAAAAAAAAGTTCTACTACTTTTGTCTTTGATCTTCAAAGTCCTCCCGGGTTCCTCTTCTGACTCCTAATGTGTGTGTGTGTGTGTGTGTGTGTGTGAAGCTATTGCTCGTAGACGCTTGTTAGTGTCAAGGCAATTGTGTTTATGCACTGTCAAATAGGTCTACATCTATTCAAAGGTAGCATTATACCTGTATAGACATCATTATATTATCCTGCACATTACCGTGCACAAATGTATACATAAATCTTCGTGTTTGAGCACAAAATGCATTTTGAGAACCCACATATTTTCGCACGCTATGCGCCCCCCCCCCCCCCCCCCCCCCCCCACACACACACACACACACAATCATTCTACAGTTGTGGCCCCCGTCGTCCTAATCTAGTTGAATACCGGTACCCCTGCTGTAGACATACCACCAAGTATATATTGTTCTTTCATTTAATTCTTCTGTGTTTTGTTTGAATTGTTTTTTAAGCTCCTGGTTGAGAAAGATTCCACAACTTGACATAAGAAAGTATTCTTTTATCAGTTCATCAGGTCAAGTTTATTTATTTAGTGCATTTCATACCCAATTTGAAGGTCCTAGTTTTAGAACCACTGCATGACTGCAGTTTGTTTTTCTAAGACTCAATCTGGCCGCCAGTCAACACAATGTCAGGGTCGTTGCATACAGACTATCATATCCCAAAACAAAGCGCTGTAATCTCATTCGTCAGGGAAGAACATCTCATTCCTTAGCTCTAATCCAACCATTACTCATAGGGCATGGTGGCATTACACCATGTCCTAATTCCTAAATACATAACCCAGCTGTCAACCACAACCCTCTGATAGTGGGCTGACATGATGTGGTGGAAAGTAACCTTTACTTTAACATTTACATTTACTTAAGTACTGTACTTAAGTTGAGTTTCGAGATATTTGTACTTCACTTGAGGATTTCAATTTCCAGTACTTTTAAACTCCACTACATCTCAGAGGCAAATATTGTACTTTTACTCCACTACAATTATGTGAAAACATTAGTTACTATAGCAACGTGGTGATACTGTAGACACTGGACAGGTTTAATCCCCTGCTCCGCATTTCAACATCCTTTTTAGGAAACGGAATAATTTCAAATCATTCATAAATTCCACCACACCCTCTAAACCTGCACATGATACACGTATGGAAACCTTTGTCAAAGCTTTGTAATGAATCTAAACTCGCAATACCAGAAATACTTGCCACCAAGCCAATGTATTATTACAATTACTACAATACAGGCCTTATTTTAACTAATATTCAGGGGTGGCAGACAGTGGCCCAGGAGGTAGATAGAGCGGAGTTCGATCCTGGGTTGAAACGTCCTTGAGCTAGACACTGACTGAACCCCTAACTGCTGATGAGTTGGTGCATGCCTTCATTGCCTTGCATGTTTTCCTCCCCTTCCTAGGGGGCGGCGGTGGCTCAGGGGTAGAGTGCCTGGATGGCCAGTTCGAACCCGGGCTCCCCCAGAGTTACTGTCGAAGTGTCCTTGAGCAAGACACTGAACCCCTAATTGCTCCCGATGTGCTAGTTGGT
The DNA here is from genome assembly GCF_964188405.1 of Protomyctophum parallelum. NCBI lineage: Eukaryota > Metazoa > Chordata > Actinopteri > Myctophiformes > Myctophidae > Protomyctophum > Protomyctophum parallelum. Next base: position 49,521,739 of record NC_139705.1, on the reverse strand, counting down.
GCCTTGCATGGTTTCCGCTGCCATCGGTGTATGAATGTGTGTGTGAATGGGTGAATGTAATGCACAATCTCTGTAAAGCGCCTTGGATAAAGGCGCTATATAAATGCACCATTTACCATTTACCTCCTCCTCCGGTGTGTGAATGGGTGAATGTAGTCTCTCAAGACAGACTGTTGCCAGGGGAGGCGCTGTTTTCCCGAATACATGGGATTCTCAGAATGGGCTCTCAGCAGTTTAGCTGGGCTGATTGCCCACCTGTGCTGGCTGAGGAAGACACCCGGCCGGCCCTATGATGTCGTGCAGGGGAGGGAGGGACTAGGGGGAACGTGAGGAGTTTGTGGCACAATGGATGCTTTCAGGTCTAAATGGGTTAATTTTAATTCACTTATAGTTCATGACTGTGTGTGTTCCAGTGTCTGTCCATGTTTGTCTCTTGTGTCTGTCCTGTTTGGTGACGGCTGGAGGATTAATGTGGACAGTCTCCTGGTTCCAGGTTCACCAGACACACCTTCTCTCTGTCAACTCACCACCTCTGCCAGTCGACACACCTGCCATTCATCACACTCAAAACCCTGGGTTAGGAGAGCAGACCACCTCTGTCAGTCGACACACCTGCCATTCATCACACTCAAAACCCTGGGTTAGCAGATGATCTCCTAACCCAGGGTATAACTTTTTGGCTTTTAGATCAGATGTTTTTGGTGACATTTTGTGTAGAATATGTGGGGAATTTCTTTTCATCAATCTGGTGATGTCATCAATTAGTCATTGGAGCTCTTTAAGAGTAAGTTCTTTGTCTGTGAAAATCATAGCACTGACCGAAACGTTTGCTTTTTACTTGCACCATGAGCACAGAGCACCATAAAAGCATGATTAAAATAAAAGAAAGTCTCAGTCTAAGGAGTTTTACTTCTTTTCCTGTACGGTGAGCAAGTCTTTTCCTGTCAAAGTTTCCCTTTTCATCAGAAAATAAATAAAGGCTATAGCTATACAAAGAAAGAAAGAAGTAGGCCTCAAATAAAGTCTACAAGCTGCTCTGTGGTTCTCAAGGTCACGATCAGTGGCGTGCACAGACATTTAGAGGGGCAGGTGCTCAAGTGAAAAAAGGGCACCTTTTTGCAGCGCATTTTGGGGCGGGAACCCATTTTGGTGCTTTAGCTATTGAAAAATAGCAGATCTACAAGCTCGTAGCGCGCCACTCGGTGGGTTGTAGGTCTGCTATTTATTTTTTTATCGAAGAACCACTGACATAGTAACATAGCTTTAGATTGTGGGGGCCTAAATAATATAGAAGCGTTTTTTTATCAAGATTTGATCAATGTCACCATGGTCCACACACTACAAATTAAGAAAAAATAAGAAACTTTTTTCTTAAAATTGCCAAAAGGGCAGGGGGTGCTCTAGCACCCCCTAGTGTCTATCTGTGCACGCCACTGCGTACAGGTGCATACTGTATGAGTAAAACTTATTTTAGTCTGGCTTCCTTCAGACAATGCAGCAGCATATAATAATAATAATAATGGATTTTATTTATAGCCTAATGCACTTTCCATGGGATCAGCAAACAAATGGCAAAATGGCATCAGTTTAGTTGAATATAAAACTATAGGTCGATATTTGAAAAGAGCAGATCTAACAGTGCATTGTGGTGATGATGGCCTGTTGTGAGATGCCATTTAGTAAATATTGTAAAAAGAAAACAAGTAAAATGGTCAAATGTAACAAATCTTGTATGTGGGTCCCTGGCACAAATATTTTCAGATGGGGGCTGAGAACCAAATGCCCACATGGTTCACTCTCGTCCATCACGATTAGCATCATGGAGAAACTTCTAACAGCTGGTTTACGAACTTGCTCCATTGTCATGGCTGGAATCCAAATAGCAGCCTGAGCTACATAATGCATTTTGGGGTCCTTAATTCCTTCAATGACTTATATGAAAACGTTTGATAAGAACCGGTAGGCCTACTGACAGGAATATGTCTGTCGGCCATAGCGCATCATGGAAACCCATTCAGTAAAAAAAAAAAAAGATCCTTCAATCAATGCATAATGCATTGGGAATGCAATGCTGATGTGCAAACATCCGAGTCTGAGTTTGGGTGCGTAATGCGTGTATAAATCCACCCCCACCTCCCGTAGTATTAAAAGTCAAGCACAGACAGCAGCACAGCAGAATCTGAGCTGCGTCTTTGCGCACGGCACACAACTTGATAAAAGAAAACATGTTGGACGTTCGATGGAATATCGTTTTTCTCTCGCTTACGGTGCATTCTTTGGGTAAATGGAAATGTTCAAACTTCCAAACATATTGTATTGGCATATATCTCGCTCTATTTTATTTCCCCCCCGTGTTTAGTTCAGCTGATAGACGTTGCCTAATTCCTGCGTTTTCCCCCCACAGCTCGGATGCATCCAACTCCTCGGAACAAACACTGCGCTGCTCCAGACTTATCCGTTCCGAACGGCAAGATGCAAAGCTCCGGCTCCATACGACAGAAATACCATCCTAATGAGAAGGTGTTTTATGAATGCATGGAGGGATTCACTCCATCTGGAGGAAACAATAGACTTGCTGTTTACTCGTGTATGGCTGGAAAATGGACACCTATATCAACATGTCAAAGTAAGTGCGTTTGTTTATATTAGGCTTTAGCTAGCCTACTATATAATTCTACGTGTAGCTCTGGTTCATAGCTCTATTAAATGCCTGTAACGGCAGCAATTAAGGGCATTAGGGCTATGAACCAGATGCCCTATGTTATCTGTTTGTGGTTGTGCGTAAAAGGTAACGTTATTTTGACAACTATAGCCTGTGCTTAATTCTTACTACTCCTAACGTGTCCTCAATTCAATCCCTTACCGAAAATAGTATCTACAAACTGTAGCAAAGAACGCGTGTGCTTGGATTGTAGACTACAATCAAGTTTGGATCCAAACAAAACACACGTTCTTTTCAGCCAGCGACACGTACCACCGCGCTATGGAATCTACTATTTTGTTTTGGCTTGAGAGTGCAACCTGCTGCCTGTTTTGTTTTGATGGTGACGTCAGCGGCCAGTGTAGCCTACGTCTTATAGAGCACCGAAGTCTGACGTCACTTTCAGTAGAGGGCGTCAGTCCCCAGGTTCATGTATTTGTTTAGTTGCATTGAAATCACCATAGGAGGAGTTTTAGATTGATTCATATAAGAACTGTGTTTGAAAAATAAACATGTCATCCCGGCCGCTTCACTCACATGGATATGAAGAATCAACTGACTGAGAGAAAACGCTAATGTTACTGCTGCTGAATTAGTTAGATTTTCGCTAGAAGCAGACTGTATCATATATGAGTGACTGACTGTTGCAAACGATACAGAGACACCTCCCTGACAATAACGCCGAGACAGCTTGTTTATTTTTGGACCACAACGCTTATAGTAGACGATATTAAGATCACCCCATGTTATTCTCCATAGAGAAACTACTTCCGTGAACCAGGGGAATCGTCGGGATGAGCGAGTTACGTCAGGACTTAATTATGATTTGAGTGCGCAAAACTATTAGATTGTTATCACCATTAAACTTCCCCAATTGAGTACTTACACAAAGGCAATGATTTATTGTATTACAAATTTTACATTTTTAAATGATTTTTAAATGATGAATGAGTCATTATGTAGGAAACTATGCAAAATTATATCTAATAGATTAGATAGGAAGGGGCGTTGCTGTGGATGCACTGATGGGTGAGGAGGCAGACCTTGTATTCTATCCTGAAGGAGACAGCAGGCCAGTGTAGAGAATGGAGTATGGGTGTGATATGTTCATATTTCCACACTCATCAGGATCCTAGCAGCACTGTTCTAATTGTACTGGAGCTTCTGGATGCTCTTGCTAGGGATCCCGATGCGGGTTGCAGTAGTTAAGCCTTGAGGAGACACAGGACGTTTTTCAGCATCTGGTAGTAGTGAGTGTGGGACAGAGTCTGGCTATGTTTCTGAGGTGAAAGAATGAGGTTTTGCACAGGTGTTTAATGTGGGAGAATATAATATAGGCTTCTATTCATATGGAAGGAAGGGGTGTCTCCCAGAAAATGACCATGGACCCTCTTTGGTAAGGGAACACTTTTATTGTAGGCATGATTTGGTTATAGTTTGTTGATTTGGCTACTTTACTGTCCATGTACTTACTTACTTACTCTTCGTCCCCTAAGCCTTCTTTGGATAAGACTTATTTATTTGTGTAGTACTTTTCAAAACGTATAGTATCAAAGTGCTATACAGGCCAGGGTAACTGGAATGCTAGCTAGCCTTAAAACACACTCGCCCTCATTTGTTCCCCCGCCGACCGCTCAGTGGGATGGTTCTTGTATTCTTGTACAGTATATGTTTTACTGAGAATAAGGCTTGAAATAAGAACAGTGTTAGGCATAGTTTTAATGGGGTTAAGTTTAGGAATAGTGTTTTTGTGTGTGTGTGTGTGTGTGTGTGTGTGTGTGTGTGTGTGTGTGTGTGCGTGTGTGCGTGCGCGTGCGCCGTAATGGAACATACTAACTTTGTGTGAGCAGTGATTCACATTCATCAGAACAGTAAAACATGGTTTGTTGCCTCATTATGAGGTCTGAAGCTAGATCAGGATGTTTAAGACCTGTCTCAACCATAATATGACTGCAATTGGACTTAATGAAAGGTGTGGGTGGTTATGATTCAAATGTTTTTCAAGTGTTACTTACACTTGTCTTTCCAAGGAGAATTATGGGTCGTTTTTTTTTTGCCATAAGCGTCTGAGATCCCTGTGGCAAAAACCTGTTGACGTTAGTGGGATTGATGATGTCATGTTGTGGTTGATTTAAAGAAACCATCGTTCACGTGGAAATATTGCCCTTCTCAGTGGCCGCTTTGAGTACGATAAATTCAGTTGGGGAGAAGGTTTATGCAGTGTGCAATGAAGGTTCTACAACTCACAACACGTGTGAGCTTGTAGATCAGCTATATCTGGTGAGGGAGAAAAGGAGGGGGGCCGAGTAGGCTACAGACCCCTATGGGTCATCGAAGTGTGTTGTGACTCTTGAAGCATGAGTCATTTTGAGTGTGATATTATGAGTCATTTTAATCGTGATATTATGAGTAATTTAAAACAGGAGATTATTAATCTTGAAGCCTGAGCAGCCTGTTATAAGGCTCTGTCCTTGTCATTAAACCCACTGGACCAGACCTGGTCCTCAAATAAATTTGGCGCAGGGCACCCCTGACCCTGTAAATAACCTTTTTTATCCACGGCACTCCTGAATTGCATTGTTACTTTATAGCACCTTTTGTCATATTAACAGTATGAATATGTAAATATTTCCCCCAAAGATACAGTATGTCACAAGGAAAACTCAGAGAGAATATTTGTTTCCATTAGGACAGACTGAGAATAACTTTTATACTTGGCGTTTAACAACTTAAACCCCATAGCATTCCTATTCTAGAGGGAACATTCACCAGAAATATCCGATCTACAAGCTCTCACAACGTGGTTTGAGCCTGTAGATCTGCTATATTTGGTGAAGAGACTTCGTTGAACTGTAGACTGAAAAATAGCGCGCCAAGTAAAGCGCAAGTAACATTGATAAATTCCAAATATTAACCCATTTTGGGCGAGAACCCCTTTTGGTGTTAGCATTATGTTATGCTTTAGCTATTGAAAAATAGCAGATCTACAAGCTCATAGCGCGCCATCGAGTGGCGCGCTACGAGCTTGTAGGTCTGCTATTTTTGAAAAATCGAAGAACGACTGACATAGAAACATAGCTTTTTCAGAAAACTGTCAGGCTGTAGAAGACATTTTTTTAAATCTGATCTCAGGTCAAAATGGGTATTCTGAGGCACCCCTGGACTTGCATCACGGCACCCAAAAAAACCCTGCACTGCAGCACTATAATAATACCTTTATTTATTTCCACTAGATAGACAACACCAGGAATCATCTATTCTAACTGCAATGCCAGAGTGCTATTTAGCGTGGGTCTGTCTGTCATTGACTGTGAAAGGCGAGTACAGACAGTGCCTGACCACAGGGTTAGGGTGTTAGATATGCGTGCACGGCGGTACAGTAGTCGGTGGTTGTACTGCCAGTCATTACACATTACACAAGACAATGTGGCAATGATTCCAAGTAAACAAAGACAAACATAGTAGAACTGGGTGTGAATGTTCTTTGAGCGGAAATGTTTCTGATGTAATGCTGAATGAATCGAGCTGCCATCTGAAAACTAATTCAAGAAATTAAATATTATGTTATAGCATGTCTTTGTCGTACCATATACTGTATAAGTAGTATGTATAGTGGTCTCCATGCTCTTCCATTGAGACGTTGGACTTTCATGGTTGTCTGGTACTAGGACACCTACTGGTTGACAAGTAGTACTGCCTGATGAAGCTATTGTGTGTAACAATCGTTGGGGAGAGGCATATTGTCAGTATCAGCCGGTAACACGTGGGGGGAGTCTGTCTGCGTTTAGAATGTGCTAGACCCCCTGGAAATGGATGCTACCTACCACCCACCCAGTACTTAACACACAACATGACGCACCCAAACCGGGCTACCGAGCTGTGTCTCCCCCATAACAAAGTGGGCTAGAGTAGACACAGGTATGGGTAGACAGTAGACAGAGTGTCAAGAGGTCCTGGGCTGTTCCCCTCTCTGGAAAAAAAACGTCCAGAAACAGATGGACAGTTTTATGGGAAAATACCTGTCCTTCGGATAAGATTAGTGAAACAGCCTCTTAAAGGATAAATCCAGACCAAAACACATGTACCCTGGCCTGAATCAGCCTATAATCATTTTTACCATTCTAGCTGCTTTTTACTGTGGGAGGGGTGGGGGGAATGGAGAACAGGGGGCATCTATTAAACAATTCAAGGCCAACATGTACTTATGTTGGGACAGGATTATAGGCTGATTCATGGTTTTGTGTGTTTTTGAACTTTCTTTCTTTTTGTTCTTTATATTATTATAAAAATGTGTAAATGTACACTGTCTGAATCTGTTCTGTTGTCGAAATGTTGGAAAAATCTTAAATTAAAAATGATAAATATATAATAAAATGCTTGATGCTAAATTCACATCACTGCAGTCAGTGGGTGAGGATGCATACAGTAGCACATGAAACGGGTAATATTCACATTAATTTGAAGTGCAAAAGGTCTTAAAGCCTGATATACTGTATACTTGGATGCGTGACAGCGTCTCGCATCAAAAACAGACAATAGAGAGTATGCACATGCATGATTCTCCCCATCAGAACACACCCCCCTCATCTAGACTGAGTGGCAAAACATTGAGCAGCATGATGAGTGTTGGAGTTTGGAAGCGCTTGTTGAAAATCACTCAACCGTCCTGCGTACCACCTGTTTCTAAATGTCACATAATGCAGGAGGCAGCAAAATGTTGTGTTAATGAAAACAAGCACTTCCAAACTCTGACAAATGCAGGGCATTTCTTGACAGAAAGTATAGCTCATAACGTTTCTATGGTGGATTTTCATGAAACAAAAACTTTGCAGATAGAAAGAGGATAATTCAAGCTTTTCGTAACAGCTGCATTGTTGGTGAGTTTAACATTGTTTAATGCAATCAGACAGGACTTTAATGTTGGTGAGTTTAACATTGTTTAATGCAATCAGACAGGACTTTTCTGTTTGGATGAATGGGCTGTCGAGGCTAGAAAGTAGTTTTTTGCCACTCAGTGGGCGTTCCCGCATAACTTCCAGGTACGATGTCACGTGCATACCCTCTATACATCTGTCTCCTTTGTGTCTCCATATAGAGATCGGAGCAGTGCCAGTGAATACCTGCTCTGAGCCTGTGGTGCCCAACAGTTCAGCCCACAGACAGGGGGACTCTGTCACCTTCAGACAGGGGGACTCTGTCACCTTCACCTGCAGCCCAGGTTTCATTCAGAGCGGAGGAGACCAACGCATCACCTGTGGTGCTGACGGCACGTGGTCACCTCCGCTGCCACAGTGTCTGCCCCAGAGTGGTGACGACGACGAGGCGGTCACTCCAGGTCAGCTTCCTTAGGTCCTGGATTGCTATAAATCAGTGATTCTCAACCGGTGGTGTGGTGTGGCCCGGCCCGTGAGGATGTGTTGCAAGTGGGCCCCCAAATAATTGCCCAAAACTAAACGAAATAGGTCCTCACTAATAATCATGAAAAAATTGCATGATTTTTTTTCCTACTCAGTCTGTGTCTCATAGGACGGCTGTGGGCAGTTTAGAGACCGTCTTCCAGTGACATCATCATTAGGCAGATATTTTTTTGAACAAGATTTATTTCGTGAGAACGATGGCTTCCATTTTCGCATTGCAACTTTTCAGGACTAGAAAGCCTGCAGTTTCTATTGGCTTGTATTCCCCATCGATGATGTCACTGGAAGACTGTTTCGGAACTGCCCACAGCCCTAGAAAACCATTTTTGCACCATTTTTTTCATCATGATTAGACCTATTATATGAAGATAGGTTGAAAAGTGGTGACGTGGTCCTTTAAGACCTGAGGCCGATGCTACGAATATCTTCTAAAAAATCATTTTCTTTCTTCTAAAAAACTGTTTTCTGAAAAACTTAGCAGATATACGAGCTCATAGCGTGGCAGGCACTATGAGCTATGAGCTTGTAGATAATTAGATGATTAACATAATGCTATAATTAGTCGGGCTGGGCCCGAGCCTCAGCCGGGCCAGTTAGGGCCGGGCTTTACTTGTCAGGCCCATTGAGAACTCTTAATAATTATTATCGGTAAAACCTTTTGAAGGATGTAAAGTAAAACGGCACATCTTTTTTTCCCTCCCCTCTTTGTTCTTAGCTGGAGACATTATTACATGTAAAGAACCCAACACCTTCAAGGCATCGGACCCGATGCAGATCCAGGGATTAGACGGTGTTTCCAGGCCTGGAGACTCGCTGTCCTTCTCCTGCACGGACGGCCATATGCTGAACGGATCCAGCACTGTGACCTGTGGACCGGATGGAAAATGGTCTCCATCTTTTCCCAAGTGCATTGGTAAGTGTATATTTATATTTACCGTAATTGCAATTTGTTCATATTACATTTCATGTTGCAGTACACATATTGCATCTTCTTGCAATAGAGCGTCGCAGGAAATGAATCCCAATGCATTTTTCCCATAGACATTTCAAAACTTATTTATTTAAAGACCTTTTAAGCGTCGTACGAAGCTAACTCTTGTCGTGACAAATCATGACAACACACATATTTTGGACCAAACAAATAATTACAAAGAAGAAAAACAACAAAAGTGTTGTAACCTGCTGTTTTTCTTTCTACTTTCTAATTCTTTGTTTGGCCCAAAACATTGTGTTTGTTGTCATGATTGGTCACGACAAGAGTTGACTTTGTAAACGTCTTTAAATAAATACTTTCTGAAAAGTCTATGAGGAAAATGAACAGGGATTTCTTTTCCGGGTTTCTCGAGGGGGCGGGACTGCAACGCTCTATAGAGTACAGAAGACCAGTCCTTTTTCCTCCATGGAGAAGGAGAATAACATTGGGTCATCTTAAAATCGTCACATATGAGCATTGTGGTCAAAATAAACACACTGTCTCAGAGATTATTCTCAGTCATATTTTGATACAGTCAGTTTCTGGTGAAAATGTAACTAATTCTGCGTCTGTAACATTAGCGTTTTCTCGCTGTCCGTTAATTCTTCATCATATCCATACGAGTCAAACCACCGGGATCATTTGTTAATTTTGGAACACAGTTCTTATTTGACGTGATATGAAAAAGTCTGTGGGAATTCAGAATGGGGAAAAACAAACAGGTAGGATGTGTACAATAAAATACATCAGACTTCAGGGCTCTATTGTTCGTTCTTTTTTCTTTTCATATACTGTACAGTGTTGCAAACAAATTACAATTTAGGCATTTAGCAGACGCTCTTAATCCAGAGCGACTTACATTAGGCAAGAACAAAAAAGCATGGGAATACATCACATAAGAATGCATTTATCATGAAACATGCGCAAGCTAAGAACGTAACTAGAATATATTTATATAATGACACTATACATATAAACTATACATATAATACTATGCTATACATATGTACTATGAAGTGCTATGACTACATACATTATTGTGCCGTCTACATGACATGCTACAAGTCTGTTTCAAATGCTGTCTAAGTCTAAAAAGTGCAAACAAATTACAATTCAGTAAACAAAAAGTCTGAACAGTGCTGGGTAATATGACTATTTCACCACTATTATTATTTCACCACGTTTGCCTCCAATCTATTTTAATCTATAACATATTGATTTAAATCATTTTCATTAATGGTGACAATGGCTGATCTACAAATTGTTAATTGCCCAGCCCAATATTAGTTTTGACTTAGTAGTAGTATCATGTGGAATTCAGTAAAGATTTATTGACTTGAATCTCTCAAAATCTAGCCTTTACAGTATCTTGAAAATGACTATTATGGGAGGTATTTGAAGAAGCTACAGTATATTATGCACAGTACATTTTTCTCTTGTATTTGGGTGTGAAAATATAATGTGTATTTCAAATTATTTCAAATTAGCTATTAAATGAGCACTTTCTTGGAATGGAAATAGGAAATTCTTGCTTGAAAATGAAAATGGACACCGTCTTATTTCACGCAAGCTTTTATGTTCAGCATCTGGTATCAGTCACTTTGTCAATGTAGTTACTTTGATTTTGATTTCTTCAGACGGTCAGCAGTAAACTAAAGCATGAGGGATTGTAAAAAAGAAAACCTGTCTTGCATTAAGTCTTTTATAACTTTTTCTTTTTCTTTTGTAGTTATCAAGTGTCCCAGGTTCAGTGTAACCAACGGGAAGCTTAACGACGGACGCATGAGGGTGAACACCGTCGTCACGGTGACGTGCCATGCTGGGCATCACCTCCAGGGACCCCGCTCAGTGACCTGTTTAGCGTCAGGGAGGTGGAGCGACGTTCCTCAGTGCATGCCAGGTAGGGAACGCCACCGCACGGTGACATGTTTAGTGTCGGGGAGGTGGAACGACGTTCCTCAGTGCATGCCAGGTAGGGAACGCCACCGCACAGTGACATGTTTAGTGTCAGGGAGGTGGAGCGACGTTCCTCAGTGCATGCCAGGTAGGGAACGCCACCGCACGGTGACATGTTTAGTGTCAGGGAGGTGGAGCGACGTTCCTCAGTGCATGCCAGGTAGGGAAGGCCACCGCACGGTGACATGTTTAGCGTCAGGGAGGTGGAGCGATGTTCCTCAGTGCATGCCAGGTAGGGAAGGCCACCGCACGGTGACATGTTTAGTGTCAGGGAGGTGGAGTGACGTTCCTCAGTGCATGCCAGGTAGGGAACGCCACCGCACGGTGACATGTTTAGCGTCAGGGAGGTGGAGCGACGTTCCTCAGTGCATGCCAGGTAGGGAACGCCACCGCTCAGTGACATGTTTAGTGTCAGGGAGGTGGAGCGACATTCCTCAGTGCATGCCAGGTAGGGAACGCCACCGCACGGTGACATGTTTAGCGTCAGGGAGGTGGAGCGACGTTCCTCAGTGCGTGCCAGGTAGGGAATGCCACCGCTCAGTGACATGTTTAGCGTCAGGGAGGTGGAACGACGTTCCTCAGTGCATGCCAGGTAGGGAACGCCACCGCACGGTGACATGTTTAGTGTCAGGGAGGTGGAACGACGTTCCTCAGTGCATGCCAGGTAGGGAACGCCACCGCACGGTGACATGTTTAGTGTCAGGGAGGTGGAACGACGTTCCTCAGTGCATGCCAGGTAGGGAACGCCACCGCACGGTGACATGTTTAGTGTCAGGGAGGTGGAGCGACGTTCCTCAGTGCATGCTGAGGTAGGGAAGGCCACCGCACGGTGACATGTTTAGCGTCAGGGAGGTGGAGCGACGTTCCTCAGTGCCTGCCAGGTAGGGAACGCCACCGCACAGTGACATGTTTAGCGTCAGGGAGGTGGAGCGACGTTCCTCAGTGCATGCTGAGGTAGGGAACGCCACCGCATAGTTTTCCGTGTGCGAACTATGCAGTCTTGCATGCTGATGAATTTATGACGCGTTATGAGCTTGTGGTGGAAAAAGTACTCAAATTTGTTACTTAAAGGGATTTTTCACTTTCAAAAATACTTTTGCTAATGTTTTCATCTACAGTGTTTAGGTTGCTTGATTCAGTATTTAGATATTTACCATGTTAGATTAATCGAAACAACACCCGTTTATTTGGTTTATTTGGTAGGATCCCCATTAGCTGTGCCCTAAAGCACAGTTAGCTTCGTGTAGGGGCCCACTAGGGACTCCTAATAGGTGACGTGCCCGTGTTTTGTTTTGTTTCTTGTTTTATTTTATAGTATTTTAGCCGTGGGGAAGCTAAAATATCTAAATACTGTAATGTAACTTTAAAACTGTCTGGGGTCACAAAAGCCTGAGTAGACGATCAAATTATGACCATAATGACCAACAATTATGTGTGAAGTGAAATATCCCTTTGAGTAAAAGTATCATTACTGCAAGGTAGAAATTGTAAAAGTCCAGAATAAAAAAATAATAACTTAACATAAAAGTATCAAAAGTAGAAAGTACTCATTATGCAGAATGTACTGTTTCACAAGTTTTCAAATGAATAAAATGTATAACAAACTATCTTTTGAAAATAGCAGATCTAGCTTGTAGTTGGTCATTATGTAATGAAATGGAATGAACAATGGAATGGAATGAACAATAATTTAGTTTTTAGTCTAGTTTTAAGATTTTAGTCGACTAAATGTATTTTGACAGGCCCTGATGGCGTCATAAATGTAACGTGCACGTTCATATGCATATGCATGCCAGCGGTGTGTACTGTACCAACAGAGCATACCTATTTACACGCACCTCGACAGTGGGTGCAGGGCCAATAAGGCAATTATGGAAGGAGGTATAGGGCCCGCACACCATTCTTTTGGTAAAGAATTACTTTATTGAATCGACTGACCTGACGAAGATCTGTCAAGATCGAAACGTTGTCCATTCAATAAAGTAATTATTTACCAAAAGAATGGTGTGTGGGCCCTACCTCCTTCCATACTGATGGGCAGTATTTGAAATACATGTATTTGAAATACGTATTTGAAATACCTTTTTGTATTTTGTAATTTGTATTTCGCTGGGATGGAAGAAATGAGATGTATTTTGTATTTAGATACATTTTTTGACCCAGTATTTGTATTTTGTATCAAAATACATTTTCAATGTATTTTGCCCATCAGAGATGGGCAGTATTTGAAATACATGTATTTGAAATACGTATTTGAAAAACTTTTTCTGTATTTTGTAATTTGTATTTCGCTGGGATGGAAGATGTATTTTGTATTTAGATACATTTTTTGACCCAGTATTTGTATTTTGTATCAAAATACATTTTCAATGTATTTTGCCCATCTCTTGGGTACAGTCTGTACCAACAGGCCATATACATGCATAAAAGCAAGTGATCATTCACTACTTTGTCCTCCGTATCATGTTTATTCTGTTTCTTTTCCTCTGTCAGATGCTAAAGCGGTGGAGAAGACATGTCCTGGCCCTGCTGTGGACAACAGTGTGTCCCCTGGCAGAGCAGGGGCCTCACATGGGATTGGAGAGGCCTTGACCTTCACCTGCAAACAGGGTTTCTGGCTGGACGGGCCCCCGCGGGTCACATGTGGTCCTGCGGGCCAGTGGCAGCCTCGGCTTCCAAGCTGTCTGCAGTCTGTTGAACCGTCTGCTCAACCCAAACCACCGGGTGAGTTGTTGATGTTGACCCGGCCTAGTGTGTCCGTACTCTGGGGGAAATGCTAGGCGATGTTGACCCTAGTGTGTCCCTGCTCTGGGGGAAATGGTAGGCGATGTTGACCCTAGTGTGTCCCTGCTCTGGGGGAAATGGTAGGCGATTGTTGACCCTAGTGTGTCCGTACTCTGGGGGAAATGGTAGGCGATTGTTGACCCTAGTGTGTCCGTACTCTGGGGGAAATGGTAGGCGATTGTTGACCCTAGTGTGTCCGTACTCTGGGGGAAATGGTAGGCGATTGTTGACCCTAGTGTGTCCGTACTCTGGGGGAAATGGTAGGCGATTGTTGACCCTAGTGTGTCCGTACTCTGGGGGAAATGGTAGGCGATTGTTGACCCTAGTGTGTCCGTACTCTGGGGGAAATGGTAGGCGATTGTTGACCCTAGTGTGTCCGTACTCTGGGGGAAATGGTAGGCGATTGTTGACCCTAGTGTGTCCGTACTCTGGGGGAAATGGTAGGCGAAAATCGCACAATCTACAAGCTCACAACCTGCCGCGTTTTGCAACACGCTCGGAGCTTGTATATCTGCGATTTTCACAGAAGAGATTGGGCTGGAAATCCAAAATATAGGAAACAGCACATAGCTTATGTTATAATTTGTCATTCTCGTGAAACAAATGTGTTTTATAAACCTATTTGTTGAGAAGTTTTTGTCTTGTCAAGTTCAAGTACTTTATCAATGTCCCCGGAGGGCAATTTTATTGGCAGCAGTTCATAGAGGTTTGAAACATATAAATCACACCCGTGTGAAGTGAGGGGTAAGTAAGTAGCCTTGCCGAGCCATGAGGCCCATAGGGGCAGGAGCCTATCTCCTGTTTCTGTAGCCATGAGGCCCATAGGGGCAGGAGCCTATCTCCTGTTTCTGTAGCCATGAGGCCCATAGGGGCAGGAGCCTATCTCCTGTTTCTGTAGCGTGAGGCAGCTTGATGTACAAGTACAGCCCCTGGACATGACGCTAGTATGTCGCAGGGACCATAAGGCCACTGAGCCGGTAGGAAGTGAGGGGTGCT